>NC_057808.1:76548646-76558351 GCF_018294505.1 Triticum aestivum | reverse complement strand
CCCGGGCCGCGGCGGCGGCGGGGTACGGCCCGTGATGTGGCGCGGGCTGATTCGCCGGGCGGTGCGGGCGGACGTTGTCCGACGCAGGCGGACGTTGTCCGGCGGCGCGAGGTGGAAGACGCTAGGGTTTAGACTGCGATTTCGTTTTTCGGGATGCCCACATATTTATAGGTAGAGGGAGCTAGGAGGCTCCAAATGAGGTGCGGTTTTCGCCCACACGATCGTGATCGAACGACCTAGAGCATGGAAGAG
Source organism: Triticum aestivum (assembly GCF_018294505.1). Taxonomy (NCBI): domain Eukaryota; kingdom Viridiplantae; phylum Streptophyta; class Magnoliopsida; order Poales; family Poaceae; genus Triticum; species Triticum aestivum. The sequence continues at coordinate 76,558,099 of NC_057808.1, read as the reverse complement.
AGTTTGGTGGGTTTTGGGCTGGTTTTAGAGGGGGTTTTTGCTGGACACTCAAATGGACTTTGCGGATGCCCGGTTAACCGTTGGAGTACCAAACGACCTCCGAATGGAACGAAACTTGACCGGTAGTCTCCGGGTGGTATATTAAGGCCACTTGACAAGCCTCGGTCCATTCCGAGAAAGTTTGACACACGCACACGAAAGAAATCAAGAGGGGTGCACCGGAGGAGATAGGAGTGCCGGATTGGAAAACGGACAACGGGGAAAATGCTCGGATGCATGGGACGAACACGTATGCGAATGCAATGCACATGATGACAAGATATGAAAATGCATGACATGAAAAAATACAAAACGAAAGACAAAACCCGACAACGGAGGGAAAATCATAACACATAGCCGGAAATGGCAAGAGTCGGAGTTACAAATATGGCAAGTTGCATGCGGGGTGTTACAACACTCCACCACTACGAGAGGATCTCGTCCCGAGATCTAGGACTGAAAGAACTCTGGATATTCGAAACGGAGATGGTCCTCGCGTTCCCAGGTGGCTTCCCGGTCGGAATGGTGCGACCACTTCACTTTCAGAAATTTGATTGACTTGTTGCGAGTCTTGCGCTCAGTTTCTTCAAGAATAGCAACGGGGTGCTCATGATAAGACAAATATTCTTGGAGGTCAATCTCTTCGAAGTCGATAGTGCGCTCAGGCGTCTTGAAGCACTTGCGGAGCTGTGACACGTGGAACACATCGTGCACGTTCGCGAAGATGGAAGGAAGCTCAAGTTGATAGGGGGGGTCGCCTCTTTTGCCAATGATCTTGAAAGGACTCACGTATCTAGGGGCAAGCTTCCCTTTGATACCGAAGCGACGAGTGCCTTTCATTGGAGAGACGCGGAGGTAGACATGGTCTCCGATCTCGAAAACCAAATCACGATGCTTACTATCATAGTAACTCTTCTGGCGCGATTGCGCGGCTTTGAGATTATCACGGATGACTTTACACATTTCTTCAGCTTCAGTGATTAAGTCATTGCCAAGAAGTTGGTGTTCACTAGTCTCTGACCAATTGAGAGGAGTACGGCACTTTCTGCCATAGAGAATCTCGAATGGGGCTTTGCCCGAACTCGCTTGGAAGCTTTTGTTGTAGGAGAATTCAGCATAAGGAAGACAATCTTCCCATTTCATGCCAAAGGAAATGACACAAGCCCTGAGCATATCTTCAAGAATTTGATTGACTCGCTCGACTTGGCCACTAGTTTGAGGATGGAAAGCTGTACTGAAGCGAATGTTAGTGCCCATGGCCTTCTGGAAGGAGTCCCAGAACTTAGAGGTGAAGATGCTTCCACGATCTGAAGAAATCAATTGTGGAATGCCGTGCATAGAGACAATTCTGGAGGTGTATAGCTCTGCCAGCTGAGCTGCTGTGATGGATTCTTTGATAGGAAGGAAATGAGCCACTTTAGAGAGCTTGTCGATGACAACGAAGATAGCATCATTTCCACGCTTGGACTTGGGAAAACCAGTCACGAAGTCCATTTCGATATGATCAAACTTCCACTCCGGGATAGTAAGAGGTTGGAGGAGGCCAGCTGGTCGTTGGTGTTCTGCTTTCACTCTTCGGCATACATCACATTCATTCATGAATTGAGCAATTTCTCGCTTCATTCGAGTCCACCAATACGACTGCTTGAAGTCATGATACATCTTCGTACTTCCAGGATGAATGGACAGAAGAGAATTGTGCGCCTCGTTCATTATAACTTTCCTTAGATCACCTTTAGGAACCACAATGCGGTCCTCGAAGAATAAGGTGTCTCTGTCATCAATGCGATAGCACTTGTATTTGGAAAGGCCCTTATCGATACCACGTTTCACCTTCTTCACCATGGCATCAAGGAGTTGTGCCTCACGAATTTGATCTTCCAAAGTAGGAGATACTATGAGGTTGGCAAGAAAGCCATGAGGAACAACTTGGAGATTCAGCTTGCGGAAAGCTTCACAAAGATCCGGTTGGAAAGGCTTGAGAATTAGGCTGTTGCAATAAGCCTTCCTGCTTAAAGCATCTGCAATGACATTGGCCTTGCCTGGAGTATATTCGATACTCGGATCGTACTCTTGAATCATTTCGACCCATCGAGTCTGCCTGAGGTTGAGGTTGGGCTGAGTGAAGATATACTTGAGACTCTTGTGATCAGTGAAAATGTCCACTTGTCTTCCCAACAAGAGATGTCTCCACGTTATCAATGCATGGACAACTTCCGCCAACTCAAGATCGTGAGTGGGGTAGTTCTTTTCGTTGGGCTTCAACTGACGAGAGGTATAGGCCACAACTTTCTTCTCTTGCATTAATACAGCACCAAGACCTTGGAGAGAAGCATCACAGAAAACTTCATATGGCTTGGATTCATCAGGAGGAGTCAAGACAGGAGCTGTGACTAGTTTCTCTTTGAGAGTGTTGAAAGCAACGTCACACTCAGGAGACCAGACATACTTCACATGCTTCTGTAGGAGGTTGGAAAGAGGCTTTGCAATCTTGGAGAAATTCTCAACGAATCTTCGGCAATAGCTTGCAAGACCAAGAAAACTGCGGAGCTGCTTGACATTTTGAGGAGGTTCCCAATTCACAACTGCGGACACCTTCTCGGGGTTAACAGCGATGCCGTTGGCAGAGATGATGTGACCAAGGAAAAGAACTTCATCGAGCCAAAACTCACATTTAGAGAACTTCGCATAGAATTGATACTCTCTGAGCTTGTCGAGCACCAATCGCAAATGTTTGGCATGATCCTGCTTATTCTTGGAGAAGACCAAGATATCATCGAGATACACCAGGACGAATTCGTTGGTATAGGGGTTGAAGATGAAATTCATCATCTAAGAGAACACTGGAGGAGCATTGACAAGGCTGAAAGACACGACAGTATATTCATAAGAACCAAAGCTTATTCTGAAAGCTGTCTTGGGAATATCTTCTTCACGAATGCGAATCTGATGATAACCCATACGAAGGTCAAGCTTCGAGAATACTTTAGCACCTTTGACTTGCTCAAATAGCTCATTGATGTTGGGAAGTGGATACTTGTTCTTGATAGTCTTCTTTTTCAATGGACGGTAGTCGACACAAAGTCGGTCCGTGCCATCCTTCTTCTTAACAAAAAGAACACCACAACCCCATGGAGAAGAACTCGGTCTGATCAAACCCAGACGCTCTTGTTCATCGAGCTGTTTCTTCAATTCCTTCAGCTCGTTGGGTCCAAGCTTGTATGGACACTTGCAAACGGGTTTAGTGCCAGGCTCCAGTTCGATAACGAACTCAACTGGCCGATGAGGAGGCATACCCGGAAGCTCTTCTGGAAAGACATCTTGATACTCGCAAACGACTGGAATTTGAGAGATGGCATTCAATTCGCCCTTCTCATTGAGAGAGAAAAATCGAATGGTTTGATCACGAGCGGCAAAAAAAATCACATCCTCAGAAGAGTGTGTCAATTGAATTTCCCTGGCAGCACAATCAAGTTGAGCCTTGTGCTTAGAAAGCCAGTCTATCCCAAGAATTAGATCAATATCTGAGTCACCAAGAACAATTGGAGAAGACTGGAATTTATAGTCGCCCATCTTGATGGAAACATCGGGAGCAACCAAACTAGAAGACAAAAGCTTACCCGGAGAAACAACTTGCATAACTTTGGATAAAATCTCTGTGTCAACATTGTGCTTCGATGCAAATGGGTATGACAAGAAAGAATGCGATGCACCAGTATTAAAAAGAACTTTTGCAGGAATATCATTAACTGAGAGATTACCCATTATCACATCAGTAGATTCCTCCGCTTGAGCTGCATTCATCATGTTCACCTTAGCAGACTTTGGATTATGCTTGACCACTGCATTGCTGGAAGATCTGATAGGAGGAGGAGGAGGAAGACGCCTCTGGTTGAAGCACTTGTTAGCATAGTGACCCTTCTGCTGACATTTGTTGCAAGTCACCTCTGAGAGTGGACGGTGATAAGGAGCATTGGACTTTGGAGCTTGATTCTGAGACTTGTTCTGATAGCCAGAGTTGGAAGAGTTGGAAGAACCATGGCCACCTTTGTTCTTCTGCTGGTACGGCTGACGAAACGGAGGAGGAGGAGGCAACCAGAACTTCTGTTGCTTAGCTGTCACAAGTGAGGAAGAAGAAGACTGAACTGCGTCCCTGACTCTTTTCTTAGAAGCCTCACGCTTGAGCTGAGCAGCCTCTTGCTTCAGTGCCATATTGTAGAATTGATCAAACTGGGTAGGCTCAACAAGAACGAGAGCTAACTACAGATCCTCTTTAAGGCCACCTCTGAAGTGATAGATCATGCTCTTCTCATCAGGAACGTCTTGTTTAGCGAAGCGAGCAAGTTTCTGAAACTGAATGTTGTATTGATACACAGACATGTTGCCTTGCTTGAGATTGCGGAACTCCTCACGCTTGCTCTCAACAACACATTGTGGAATGTGGTGCGCTTTGAAGTCCGGACAGAAGTCAGTCCAAGTGATCACACGACCTCCTCTGGAATCTTTGTATTGTTGAAACCAATCAGCAGCTTGGTCCTTGAGCTGGAAAGAAGCGAACTTGACATAGTCCTCAGGCCTGACATTGCTACATTCAAAATGCTTGTTGATGTCCACGAGCCAATCATCGGCATCCGTGGCCTCGGCACAGTAGCTGAAAGACTTGGGCTGATTTGCGAGAAACTGGTTGAGAGTGGCAAAGTGAAACTGATTGTTGCCTTGACCTTGATTGCCTTGATTGCCTTGCCCTTGAGTACATTCTTGCAAGAGTTGCAGAATCATCTAAGCATTGGCGTTGGTGGCTGCCATGATTGCTTGCCATGCCTCCGGAGGTGGAGGTGGTGGCGGAGGGTTCGCTTGACTCCCTTCATTGCGATCCGGATTCTGACGCGTTGGCGGAGCCATCCTGAAGAAGGTGACATCCGTTAGCATCTTGATAGACAAATAGATAAGTAGAATCAACGGATAGAAATTGCAACATATAGTCTTCACAATAAACATTCGAACGAAGATGAACGAATGAATTCCGTAGTAAATCATCGCACTTCCATAAGTTGAGAAGCCACTTGAAAAAGATATGGAGTGAACATAAGAATTCGAAGCAACTCGAATACCACAATACAAAACAAAACAAGTATTGGCTTGCAGAATAAGCCGGAACAAACATATGATAGAGATTTCGTCCGAAGTTTTCGTGGTGGGGCCCACACGGGCTCAATCGTACAACACCATCATGTACAAGGCTGTGCACATGACATACGAAGCGTCCCCGAGTCGGCATAGCCATGGACTCTTTAAGACACTACGAGACCACTGTAAAATCAACCGTGTACAGGCGGACCACTAGACGTCGAACCCCAATCTCATATCATGCGTCTGTCGGAAAGATATCCTAAGGCTACTTGAATTCCCACTTATAAACTCCCGAAACTTTCTGGTTATGCAATCTGGTGTAGGGGATACAGGGGACACAAAATATATCACCCAAACTAGCAATCCCTAGATCCAGCTGTATCCATCCGTCAACACATAACCAAGAAACCTTCGGAAATCGTTTACCTCAACCTTCGAAAAAACATCCGTTATACAAGTTATGGCAATACTCCCGAACTCCCGCCCCAGTACTGGGTGGCGTCGAGGTGATCTCACCAACAACTGTATAAAAGAGATTTCGATGTCGGCGAAACTCAGGTATTCCAGAACTGCAACGATAAAATTGTGACGACAACACCTCGGAGCTCAACTCCCCGGGACACTGCCACAACCCCTAAATGACAGGAGGCAACAAGAACAATGTTCTCGTCACAAAACCATCGGAACGATTCCAAGATACCCGCGTGATCCTAAAATTTTTTTAGTGAAATTTGAGGAGAGAATAGTCAAAACTTCTACGTCAGGAGACCTCACCAGAGCGACGAAGGGACTGAGGAGTAAAAAGAATCCTAATCTCCGATATATATAATCCTAAGACTCAAAACATTTTTGTTCTAGACTCAACAACGCCAGCGATTCGATCAAGCAGGGGGCTCCTAAGTCGGGGATGGCTCTGATACCAACTTGTAACGCCCACGATGCGGCTATATCTCCCACGTGTCGAGGCACGACTTAGAGGCATAACCGCATAGTGGTTTTGTCGCAAGAAGGGTCATCTTCATACAATCCCATGTAATGAACAAGAATGGGATAAAGAGTTGGCTTACAATCGCCACTTCACACAATACATAAATATTATTCATACATCATCCAAAATACAAGCATATAGACCGACTACGGTCAAAATCCAGATGAAAATAAGACAACCCCAAATGCTAGATCCCCGATCATCCCAACTGGGCTCCACTACTGATCATCAGGAAAAGACACATAGTAACGACCACGTTCCTCGTCGTACTCCCACTTGAGATCGATGCCATCATCTGCACTGGCATCGTCGGCACCTGCAACTGTTTTGGTAGAATCTGTGAGTCACGGGGACTCAGCAATCTCACACCTGCGAGATCAAGACTATTTAAGCTTGAAGGAAAGGATGGCGCAAAGAGGTGGAGCTGCAGCGGCAAAAGCATATATGGTGGCTAACTTGCGCAAATGAGAGCGAGAAGAGAAGCAACGGAACAGACGTCATCTAGCAATGACCAAGAAGTGATCCTGAACACCTACTTACGTCATACATAACTCAGACCGTGTTCACTTCCCGGACTCCGCCGACAAGAGACCATCACGGCTACACACGCAGTTGATGTATTTTAAATGGGTCAAGTGACAAGTTCTCTACAACCGGACATTAACAAATTCCCATCTGCCTCATAACCGCGGGCACGGCTTTCGAAAGTTAATACCCTGCAGGGGTGTCCCAACTTAGCCCATCATAAGCTCTCACGGTCAACGAAGGATAAACCTTCTCCCGGAAAGAACCGATCAGTCTCGGAATCCCGGTTTACAAGACATCTCGACAATGGTAAAACAAGACCAGCAAAGCCACCCGAATGTGCCGACAAATCCCGATAGGAGCTGCACATATCTCGTTCTCAGGGCACACCGGATGAGACATCCTACGAGTAAAACCAGACCTCGAGTTTCCAGGAGGGGGCCCCGCAGTCTGCTCAGTTCGGACCAACACTCGAAGGAGCACTGGCCCGGGGGGGTTAAAATAAGATGACCCTCGGGCTCGCGAAAACCCGGGGGAAAAGGCTTAGGTAGCAAATGGTAAAACCAAGGTTGGGCCTTGCTGGAGGAGTTTTATTCAAGGCGAACTGTCAAGGGGGTCCCATAAATCACCCGACCGCGTAAGGAACGCAAACTCAAGGAACATAATCCCGGTATCTCAGTAACTAGGGCGGCAAGAGTGGAACAAAACACCAGGCATAAGGCCGAGCCTTCCACCCTTTACCAAATATATAGATGCATTAATTAAATAAGAGATATTGTGATATCCCAACATATCCATGTTCCGACATGGAACAAACTTCAACTTCACCTGCAACTAGCAACGCTATAAGAGGGGCTGAGCAAAAGCGGTAACATAGCCAAACAACGGTTTGCTAGGAAAGGATGGTTAGAGGCTGACATGGCAAAATGGGAGACATGATATAGCATGTGATAGGTAGCGGAGCATGGCAATAGAGCGAACAACTAGCAAAGCAAAGATAGAAGTGATTTCGAGGGGTGGTCATCTTGCCTGCAAGGTTCTCAGAGTTGTCGAAAGCTTGATCCTCGTAAGCGTACTCGACAGGTTCCTCGTTCACGAACTCGTCTCCCGGCTCTACCCAAGACAAGAACACAAACAAACGGAACCACAATCAACCACGAGAAATGCACAAGCAACATGATGCAAAACATGTATCATATGCAAGATATGATATGCGATGCATATGCGTGCTCCGGAAGGAAAAAGATGAACAAGGCAGTAACTTGGCAAACCAAGCATGCCACTGGAAAGATGAGATGATTTCGGTCGAAATCGATATAAAGATCACCGGAAACGGATGCACGGTTTGCAAATGGCAAGCAAAACAAAAATGACACGAATCTGCGATTAACAGCATGATAGCACTTAAAATGCAGCAAGCAACAATGCTAAAGCACCCCAACATAGAAACAAAGCATATGTCAGTAAACTACAGGAGATGCTTGACAAAAGATGAAAAATGAGCTACGGCTAGTTCGCAACATATCAAGCTCAAACAAGCATGGCAAAAGTGCAAAAGATTACAGGATCACAGACTTGGTGAAAAACTGGACATGACAGTAAACAGCATCAGGTAGCAATGTTCGGAGCACGAAATCAACATGCTACAGGAACTTAACATAGCCAATCAAGGAATGGAAGTGTTCTACTAAAGGCACATGACAAAAGTCCCTTACTGACCATAAGCCAAAAAGGACCAGAAGATATTATGGCAAGCATGTAAACATAGCAAGTTTCGTTATCAGGTTTCAGACTTAGCAGAAAACAGAGCATGGCAGAAATAATAATATGTAGGCCTCTTTGTGAGCTTGATGCACTCATTACAGAGCAATGCATGAAAAACCGAGCATACCTACAGCAAGATGGCATGTTTATGAAGCTAACCATGGCAAGAACAATTGCATAGCATGTATGTATCAACTACAATAAGCTTGGCAAAATTGCATATCACGTTAAGAATCTGCCAGAAATATTTTATAGCAAAAGTAGAGCAAGATTGAGTCATGCTATGATACTCCATAATTGCAAACAATTGCAGGAATGGATCAGCTACAACTATAGCTACAAAACATCTCTACTGAACATCTCCAGAATATGCATGGATCTCTCTGTAGCATCAAGTTTACATGGCAACAAAATAACAGCAGACGAGGACTTTGAGAAGTCCCTGAAATCAGAAATATTACGGAGCCTACTTTGCATGCTTGTACTAGTAACCACAGAGATCACAAAAATACATGGACTAAACCACTGGAAAGATGGCATGGCATACTTCAAAACACATGTAGAGCTCATGCTCATAAGATGCACAGATTAAACGATACAAAAATGACAAATCTCCAAGTTATGTCAAGAACCAGAGAATAACAGCAACTAGCCCTCTTCCAACAGAGATTTGGGCATCAAGATGACCTCTAATGAACATGGTGCAATTTAACTAAATGAAGAGCATCATGAGGCGAACAATTTGACATATTACACGCGCGAATCGGAGCTACATACACGGAGTTATGGCATCACGAACAAGTGCACATGCTGAAGATATTTGAGGACTTGGAGAAATAAGAGGGGGCGAGAAAGTCAACGTACGGGCTCCGGATCTGGATCGAGGCCGGGTCGCTCGAGGGAGCTCGTTGGGGCGGCGCGGAGGGCGGCCGGAGGTGCGACCGCGCGGGCCCGGGCTGCGCCGGTGTCGGGCAGGCGGCGGGGACGGCGGCGAGTGGCGGCGGAGT
>NC_057808.1:76532819-76548094 GCF_018294505.1 Triticum aestivum | reverse complement strand
GGGTACGGCCCGTGAAGTGGCGCGGGCTGATTCGCCAGGCGGTGCCGGCGGCGTGAGGTGGAAGACGCTAGGGTTTAGACTGCGATTTCGTTTTTCGGGATGCCCACATATTTAGAGGTCATCTTGATGCCCAAATCTCTATTGGAGTTAGGAGGCTCCAAATGAGGTGCGGTTTTCGCCCACACGATCGTGATCGAACGACCTAGAGCATGGAAGAGAGTTTGGTGGGTTTTGGGCTGGTTTTAGAGGGGGTTTTTGCTGGACACTCAAATGGACTTTGCGGATGCCCGGTTAACCGTTGGAGTACCAAACGACCTCCGAATGGAACGAAACTTGACCGGTAGTCTCCGGGTGGTATATTAAGGCCACTTGACAAGCCTCGGTCCATTCCGAGGAAGTTTGACACACGCGCACGAAAGAAAACAAGAGGGGTGCACCGGAGGAGATAGGAGTGCCGGATTGGAAAACGGACAACGGGGAAAATGCTCGGATGCATGGGACAAACACGTATGCGAATGCAATGCAGATGATGACAAGATATGAAAATGCATGACATGACAAAATACAAAACGAAAGACAAAACCCGACATCGGAGGGAAAATCATAACACATAGCCGGAAATGGCAAGAGTCGGAGTTACAAATATGGCAAGTTGCATGCGGGGCGTTACAGAGAGAGTAGGAGACAAACCTAACGAGACACAGAGAGAGAGATAGAGAGAGAAAGAGAGAGGAAGAAGTTAGGTCTGTGAGAAAGATGGATACATGTAATATACATGAGATGCATGTGCATCTGGATTCTGTATACGTGGAAGGAGAAGAGACAACATGTTTGATGAGAGAGCTGGAAAAACATGGACGAGAGGGGAAGGATCTCGTGGGTTGAGGGATTGACAATTTTGTGCAGGGGAGAGAGGGATTGGTAATTTTGTGCAAGAGAGAGAGAGAGGGTGGGGGGAGGAGTCAGTCAGCCGTCGTCACATCACCCTGCTTCCAAATGACCCCGCATTCTCTAGCGTGGTGTGGTCGCCGTATTTGATCTGCTCGATGCCCTCTTTGAAGATTGAGGTGTTGTGCATGTTGGGGTGCAAAGAAGCACAAGCGAGAGTGGTCGCCGCATAACCTTGGATGGGGATGAATTGTGTGCTCGGGGGAGTGTGTGTGTGTGTGTGTTGTGCTGCGTGTGCCTCTCTCTGTGTGTGTGTGTGTGTGTGTCAGATATTGAGAGAAAACAAACCTAAGGAGAGAAATGGGTATTCACGAAGAGATTGTGCAGGCCTTGAGGTGGGCAGGGGCCGGGTGAGGGTGTCCAAATGTGCGCGTTGATGCATGTGTTGCGTGCGACCGTGCGAGGGAAGGACGAATCGAGAGAGATGGTTGTTGTGTTACGGATGCTCCTCTCTCCCTCTCTCTCTCTCTCTCTCACACACACACACACACACAAGTAAACTAGAAGACCGTTCTCTCATGTATAGACAACGTATCAGCATCTGTCTATGTCTCACTCATGCATGATCATTTGCACATTCACACCTCTCTATGTCTGTATCACACGTACACCGTCTCCACATTGCCCTTCCGCCACAACACACATATGGACACATACACACGTTCTCTCTCAGTCACACACACAAAATCAGTATTAAAAAAACTAGGGTGCACCTAAAACGTCCAAATCCAAATAAACACGAACTGGAGCTAAATTCAAATATATGGAAATATTGCAGCGTCAAGAACTTTCACAGGAAAAAAAAGTTGAGTAATATTCGAGGATTGTTTTCACACACACAAAAAGGTTCGGTGGATGTCCTTCGAGCGCGACACGGTGATGCACCGTTCGATCGACCGCGCGGCCGCGGTTCACGCGCTTGCATAGGATTCCGTATCGTGGCTGTGGTACTAACTAATAAAACCGCTGCCTAAGTCTAATGTTTACGTGTACTAGTACGGTTTTCTTTTAAGTTTGACCAACCTTATATATAAAACTAAAGTAAGCTCCCACACGCGCACTCATCAATATGCCGCCACCGTCGTTGCGCATGCCGGCGCCTGCCTGCTCCGGCCAACAATTTCTCGCCCATCACCGCCGTGTCGCCGCCATCCCTGTGCCATGAAGCCGAAGGCTCGCCCGCTCACGTCGTCTGCAGTCCCTCCTCGCGATGCCGCTGCGCTGCCAGGCACGCGAGCAGTTGGTGGAGCCACGTCTATGCACGCAGCGTACAAAGAGGAGGACGAGCGCGTGCTCCAGCACGCCGGCGAGGAGGAACTAGCGTGTCATTGTCGTCTCCGCCCGCGCGGAGGAGGCGCGCATGGTGACTGTCGCGGCGGAAGCCGGTCTCGCGCGCGTCAAGCCCACAAACCGGGTGCGAACGCGGAATCTACCTTCGAGACCTTGAATGCCACGTGGATCCTGCAATCTGAAGGAGCAATTTGGGTCAGTCGACTCATGTGAGCCGTTTGATGCAACATGGATGGCTAGAAGGGCTTCTTCCACCTCTTCTGCCGTCTTCTTCCTTTGCTTCGTCGAACTTCTTTCACAAATCAACTGACCCAAATTATACTACTAGTACGAACGTATTAAGTGCAGTAGGAACACGAAGATACGAGCAGTAGTACCAACTGCAAGAAGAACAGTAGTAAGACATAGTACTAGTACTACTGTACGTACTAAAGAGTTCAAATAACGAGAAAGAACATAAACATAGTTATGCTGGGGCCTCAACACAACACACCCTTGAAAATAAACTAAGCAACTAGTCTGCTTGACACTGCAGTAGAACCAGCATGAGCGACGGCACTGCCACCTACTCGGAATCCGAGTCCACGTCCTCGACTTCGTCCTCGTCCCTCTTCCTCTTCCTCCTCGCCGACGCTTCTTTGCTTGAACCGGACACTGGGCTCTGCTTCTTCATCCAACCCTTGTAGATATTTAAACAAAGGTAGGCATCCATTGCTGCGTACAGGATGTGATCTTCATCTAATGTCTTCGACTCCCATGCATGATGAAACTCGTGATGAGGTTTCTTCAGTTTAGCGCACGAAGGATCAATCATGGCTGCTGCTAGGGTCAGCATTGAAGGTTGAGAGGAGGACACCAGGCTTGCCTTCTGGAGATCGAAGGGCTGGCCTACAACGAGACCTATCGGATGCAGGACATCCCTGTCATTCTTAAAGCCTACAGTAACGAATTTCACTCTTTTGTCCTTGAGGAAGTTCTTAAAATCCTGGCACTCAACGCTGGCATGGCATATGTGGTAGACCAAGCAAACGTTATGTGCGCAAACCTGGATCACGGCGGGCTTCTTCCTCTCTTCGTCCTTTAGATTTTTCTCTCGTCCTAGGACTGTGGTGTACTCAACATCTAGCCCAGCGACCCACTCATCCGTTGAACTGTTGAACATGCATAGGAAGCGAGCAAGCCATGCTTTCACCGTCTTGGATCCACGTGTGTAGATGACGATGAACTGATCGCCAGTGATGGCTCTAACCTGGTACTCAGCGGCGACCATGGAGATTTGGGAGGCCATAGATTAGTTGTAAGGTGAAAGGACGGGACGACTAGGAGCGAACTGTTGTAAGGTAGAAGACGGGGATGAGTAGGGCGTGCGAACGGCGTGGGGTTGCTGGCTTGCCCGGTGGATAAACGGCTGCAAGCCCCCAAAGAGTTCTCGAGAACTATGCGGGACCCACTAGATGTCATGTCTACTAGACCCATATCATAGGCCTAACGGTATAGCTTCTGCCTGTTCGCACGCCATGCCGGCGCGTGGATGTAACTTCACTTAATTCCGTCAAATGTCGCGCCTCCCATGACCTTCGCCTCCCTCGCGCGGTCACGCCCTTTGAGACTTCGACCGGCTATAAATGAGCAATATTTTTTGCCTTTTTTTAGACAAGCAATTTTTTTGCCTACTCCGCATGCATGATACTCCCTCTGGTCCTTTTTACTCCCGTCAACCGTTTGCAAAGTGATTGACCAAATTTATACTTTTTTAACACCACCTTATATTAATTAACGAGCCACACCAGTACACTCATTCGATACAATATTCACCACACAGGGCGGTACGTTATTTACAAGAATACCATCTAATCTATTGTCAAAGCTATACTTAGCGATTAAATGTGCCACCTTATTGGCCAAACGGCTAATCTTTGACAATTGAAGATTGTTGATCAACTTCGAGATGCTCAGCGCTTTCATCTTCAGGTCAAGCATAGCAGACTTGTCATAGTCCCCCGATGCAAGAGACGCTACCACAAAAGCGCAATCAGTCTCTAAAATTACAGGATTATGAAGAGAAATACCTATGTAGAGACCGGAAATGCAAGCTCTAAGCTCCGCTTCCTCCACGCTTTGACAGGCATCAATGAAATCCCACGACCAAATTTATACTAAAAATATCAATATCTACAATACTGATTATAATGAGTATAAGAACTACGTTTTATAATGAGTGTAAAAATATTGATTTGACATTGTGAATGTTGACACATTTTTCTATAAGTCTAGTGAAAGTAGAGGTACATTGACTTCAGACAAAACTTAAATGCACAATGCAGACTAGTTCCTCCGTCCAGGTGCATGCCATGTCCTATCTTGTCATCACAACAAGGTTAGCTATTAGGCTAGCCATAGTGGGGGTAACATAAGTAGTATCATGCACTTGGTACTCGCAAACATGGTAATGTGGTAGGCAATTAAAGAAGAGAGAGATGGTTATAGTAACATAGGTAGATACCGTAACATAATACTCCCTCCGTTCCCAAATATAAGTCTTTCTAGAGATTTCAACAGGTGACTACATACGAAGAAAAATGAGTGAATCTACACACTAAAATATGTCTACATGCATCCGTATATTGTATTCCATTTGAAATGTCTACAAAGACTTATATTTAGGAATGGAGGGAGTAAATGTGATTCTACTATGTGTCATGCATGGCAATAAATGAGACCACCTATGATACTAATCTATGATACTATGCACTATAGAGGTAGTTACATAGACTAGTAACATATGCATGTTACTAGTCTAAGTTACTCCCCACTATGACCAGCCTTAGAGTACCACTACCTCCCTTCTAGTTTAAAGGGCTCGATTCAAAAAATTCACCTACTCTTAGCAAGATAGTAGAGGCGGTGGAATAGTTTTTGAAGTTTGCAAAAGTACTCAACTAGTGCTTTCGTTCTTCACAAAAAAATGTGTTTACCAATGCATGCATGAACACTAGTTACTCTAACCCCCCTCTCTTCTTTAATTCTTTGCCACATCAGCATGTTTGCTATTCCCGTGTGCATGATACCAGCTAAGATACCACCATTATGGCCAGCCTTAATCATCACATGCAATAATTTAGTGCACCTTGAAATATGAACATGTGTGGGGCGTGTATGTTTTTAATGACTTGAGACTATACCTAGCCGGGCATGCAAGATGACTTATTATGCACCGTTCCCCATACCTGCAGGAAGCCCATTCGTCTCCAAATCTTTTCCTCTCCATGAGTGGAAACAATATGCCTGCCAAACTCTCCTTCTCCCTCCGGCGGTCCCACCACTCCACCCCGTGTGAAAAAATCTGCATGCATGACTCTCCTCCCCCCACGCTCGTCCAATCCATTGTGACCAGCAATATTTCCACCCCTTCGCTCCCCCGTAATTTACTCCAACAAATATGCCGACGTAGCTGTTACTTAACTGCAGGTGCATTGGGTCACTGACATATGGGCCCAACAGGGTGACGCAACTGGACCTGCCGTTAAGTCAGTGCAGCTCAGTCCATATCTTACGTAGGTGTGCCATTGCTTGCTATAAATACTGCACCTCCCACGACATCGCTATCTCCTCCCCCTCACGTTCACGTTCATCGCTATCTCCTCCCCCTCCCTCTCACGTCGACCACCATGGCATCGCCCCTCCCAAGCCCTAGGAGCCCCTCGCTGCACCGCGCGGACGGTCACGCGTTGCCGTTCCATTCCTCGCCGCCACTAGTCGAGGAGGACGCGTCGGTGTTCCGCTCCTCGCCGCTACGCGACGCGTCGCCGTTCCGTTCCTTGCTGCCACTAGTCGAGGAGGACGCGTCGGCGTTCCGCTCCTTGCCGCGACGCGACGCGTCGCCGTTCCGTTCCTCGCCGCCACTAGTCGAGGAGGACGCGTTGGTGTTCCGCTCCTCGCCGCGACACGTCGAGGTGGACGCGTCGGCGTTCCCAATCTCGCCAGCACGCGCACCGGAGGACGCGTCGGCTCCCCGCTACGAGGAGAACGCCGCGCCGCCCGCTGAGCCCCCCAGCCTTGAGGAGCTTTGGAAAGAAATGGATGTCGCCTTGTAGGAGGCTTTGCCTCCAGCAGAGCGCGCCAAAATAGAGGCGGAGAAGAAGGCCGAGGAAGAGAAGCGCACCACGGAACAAGCTGCCTAGGAGGCCTATGTCGCGTCCGAGAGATTCAGGCAATTGGCTCTTTGGCAGAAGGCTCGTGTGACGGCCGTGAGGGTGGCAGAGGACGCCCGTGCCGACGCCCTGAGTGCAGTCGGGCCCAAGCGCCTCATCTACGCTTGGCGGTACGTGGACCGGGTGCACGCTTCCAGCAAGGAGTACCTGTTGGCGCCGGATCACCACACCGGTGAGATCGCGCTCACCCGCCGGCAAGCCGCCAATCAGCACCTCGCGAGTTGCGAGGCTGAGGAAGAGGCGTTGTGTCGGCACGCTAGGAAACGGCCGCGCACCAGGGCACTCGTGGCGCGCCGCAAGCGCTCCTGCGAGCGTCGTGGCTTTTAGGAGGAGTATAATTTTTGTTTCGTAAGGCGATCTCATTAGTTTTGGGATGCAAATGGTAAATCCCGAACGTTCAGGAATTTTTAGCGTCCTTAATTAAGTATGTAAAAGGGAAAGTTTGGAAACCTTGTGTATTCGTACGCATTTTGCAAGTATGTGCATATAACACAAACTTTACTATATACTATCGCACTACACATCTCTCTCGATATATGCTTGCAGACTGTGCTACTCCCTCCGTCTAGGTCAATAAGTCATCTTTGGTTGTGCACCGTGACCAAGAAGGAGGGAAGACTTATACACGTAGACGGAGGGAGTACTACTGTTACTTATGTACGTGCAAATGCACGTTTTAACATTACGATGTGGTTTTTGTAAAAGTAGAAAAACAGCACTAGTCAAGCTTGTGAAACGATTCAATGCAAAACAAATGAAAAAATGCCCGTTTGATTGTTTACTTTTAGCTTCCTTCTGTGTGGTTATGTCTCTGTCGTACTTTGTATGGAGTATCTCACTGGTTGGAAAGGCATGCAAATTCCCAAACCGCTTCCTACACCCTGTATCGAATTTTTTGCCTAACAAGTTGTGTCGTGCAATTGGAATTCCAACTTGAGTACTACTACTAGTAGGAGTACCAGGGGCCAGTTCTTTTAGGCTTCTAGATTAGTAATCCCATAACTACTACCTTCGTCGTGGTTTATTGGTCCCCATTGTAATCTGTGTCAAATTTTGATCATAAATTTAACTAATGAAATGTTAGTGCATGTCACATGCACTAATTTTTATCAGTTAAATCTTTGGTCAAAATTTAGCACAAATTACAATGGTGAGGAATAAACCAGGTCGGAGGTACTACTAGTAGTAGTTTAGAAGCCCAAATAAATGAGTGAGGCGCCTTAATGTTACTCTCCACTGTGACTAGTCTTATGGGAAAAGCTGGGGAAGCCGCCAAAAGAACTGGCCCTAGGAGTAGTAGCTAGGGATACTAGGAGTAGTAGCTAGGGATTGAGTGTGCGAGATGAACCGGAGAAAGTAAATGCAGAGAGATGAAATGCAAAAAATACGGAGGGATGTGATGGTTGCTTGTCCGTTTATTTTACCAGGCCACTTATTACTGGGAGTGGTTGGGTTTTGTGATATGACGGCTTTACTGCCGCGGCACGAGCGGGGCGAGACTCCCGTGTAGCGCCGCCCTCTACACTAGTACTACATCGGTCATGGTTTATCCCCCATTGAATTTGACTGAAGATTTAACTGACAAATGTTAGTGCATGTCAACAAAAACAATATCGTTGGATTCGTATTTGAACATAGTTTTCAATGATATAATTTTAGGTGACATGCATCCTCATTTATCGTACTATATATAATGTTAGTTCAATTTTTGGCCGTACTAATCTATAGTAAGGTGCCCGTGCGTTGCACGGAAGAGTGAAATGCATTGATCAGGAAGTTGTTTATTTTGACAAAGGATGTGGGGGTCATCTCATGTGTAACGGGTATCGATAGGTTTGTTCGGATATTATTTCATCTCTAGAGCTCACAAACATCCGGGTGAAATAGACAAAAAAGTATCTTTTGCAAACAAAAGCGTTCAACTGTTCAACCTGCATCCAAAACTTGTGAAGAAATAACTCTTATTGTGCTTTTCAAGAAATGATCTTCAAGAATTAGTTTTTGAGTATCCATTGTTATACATGTTGGCTACAGATGACATGGCACTTTCTTATAGTCAACAGTTGGCTATACTATTTAAGTATTAACCATGCCCTTATACACCTAGATGGAGGGATTAAATCAGGATGACTTGGAAGGGGGCAGAGGATATGTAAGAAATGGTTCATCATAAGTCTTTTACTAGTACTGTAGTAAAAATTCATACATGGAAGATTCTAGACTAAACCATAAATGGATACACTTTTATTCATGCGCGATACTCCAATAGAGCAAGATCATGCATGGAAGTCTCCACATGCTTAGACAGCGGATTACATTGAGCGAAGACTAATGATCAACATTTAACTTGATAATGCAGATGTCCAGGTGAACCTCCTTGGAGTCCCCGTGCACATTGTTGGGGGTCAAATAATACCGTGTGTATTCCATGTCCACATCGGCGGGAAGGTCCCACATAGTAGTAGGATACAGAGTAGAAACATGAATTCTACCAGGATTTCGAACAGGAAGGACAGAAACACATACGGTGCAACGGGAGCAGCACCGTTGGCGTTGAGGTTATCGCCCATGTCCAAACACCACGTAGACACGGTCTTTGAGCACGGTTCATAGTCGTTCCATGCTCGGGCATTGAAGTTTGTAACTATTTTAGATTAGAATATACTACTCCTCCGGTGCTAGTAGTAGAGCAGAGTCCTACTCTACTACTCTACTCAAGCAAGTTAGGGCATAGCACTGTAGGGAGTACCAGTACTGTGATCACTCAAGCAAGTTGTTTGGCATCGACATGACCCTACGCTGCTGGTATGTGTCTCGTAAGTCAAGCAGCGTGCTGTAGTCATCATCACCTGTCCACTTCCCGCAGCACATATTCGCTTCTCCATCTTTGTCCGCACATAATCTCGTCCAATCTTCCATCCCCGCTAAGGCGCCTCCCCCCTCATCCGAAACCCAAGCACTAACAATGGCAGAACCGAGCAGCGTCCGCCAAAAGAGTGGCTGGAATTCTCTCCCCACAGAGGTAATCAAGCTCATTGTTTCGCGTGTGTACAATCTCAGTACCATGCCGCTAGCCGCGTGCTCGTCGGGGCTGTACCGTTTACTCAAAGCCCTCAGGCTGGAGCTTTTTAAGCCAGCTCCTTTCTTGTTGATGCCGCCTGATCTTCAGAAATGGCGTGTCACGCAGCATAACGATCGTAGGGTGGCGAGCATCAACCCCCTTGACTGCGATCCGATCCCCGTCAGCCTCAACTACATTAACGGTATGTATTGGGTCGACATGAACACGTCTTGGATGGTGCTCGTCGACGGTCGCGGCAGCTGGATGCTCGTGGAGGTCTACACCCGGCGATTGATCCCCCTTCCTTCGATTAACACTGCACTGCTTTGGCACCGCGGCCCAGAATACTCGGAATCTTACAGTAGCCAACATGATAACAAGTTTGATTTGCTCAAGGTTGTAATCTGCCAAGTGCCCAGAAGATCTGCGAATTATAAAGACTTCAGGCTAATTGCATTCTTCAACCGCGGTCTCGCCTATCTGACAGGTTACTGCGGTAAGTGGATAAATCTGCACGTCCATCGCAGGATCATACATCCTCCATGGTTCTCTGATGCCATTGAACACAAGGGCTTCATTTACGCTGTCGACTCCTTCTATGGCTGGACGTATTGCTGGCCTACTCCAGTCATCGCTACAAACGGCTGTTACAGCAGTATGTTACTTTCCTATGATATCATGATGGCTTGCTTATATTACTGTCAACATTTGCTGAAAAAATATTCATGCTCATAACATGCTGTTCTTAAGATTGACTAAATCAAGAGACCTTTTTTATTTGACTCCAACTTGATATGATGTTGTAGGCCGCCTGGTGTCCCTACCCTTCCTAATCCCAGAACCTTTCAAAGAAAAATGGCATGGCAGTTGCAGGTGGTTCCTGGCTCGATCAGACGACGGCGAAAGATTGATGATCGTTCGCACGTACCGGACGTGTTGTTTCACGGAATACAATCACAGTCACTGCAAGGTCTTTGAGCAGGATCCTAGCTTCTCTGGACCTTCAGGAATTTTTGACTGGAGGCTGGTAAGTAGCCTTGGTACAGGCTCTCTGTTTGTCGGACTGAAATATCCAATTAACCAGGAGATAACCGACGGCAAGGATCATGATGGCAGCGCGGTTTCGTTCATCGGCTAAAACTGTGTGTACACAGCGTACCATGCGTCTCAGCATGCACCATACCCTGATATGTGCCGCCACGCTCTGCAGCCCAAAGTAGGAGAGAGGGTCGCAAGTATCAGGCTTCGACCTGCTGGCCGGAGTTTTCCCCGTCAGGCACCCATCTGGTTCAAGCCGTCAGCCAATCTCCACAGCTTAATAAATAGTAACGTCTAACTGAGCCAGTTAGTTAGATGCGTACACTTGGTGTAGTAGGATCTTTATTTAGTTTGATGCATACACTTGTTCTTTTTGTAGCCCTTTTGTAATGATGGCTGATGTTTGGTTTGGAAGAGAGAGCTGCGTCTTCACTCTTCTGGCCTGCTTACTGCTTCTGTTGCACCCCCAGCCCTGGTTGTTGCTGCTGCTGTTTTCAATGTACAATCAGTAGTATATTTCATCTGTTGGTTGAATAAATGTGTTGTTAGAACGACAAACACAATGTTTTGGAAGTCGTTGCACGGTTCGATCCTTTAGTGCCCCGTACCATACGTAGCGCATACTATTTTTCGTACGGAACACATTTTCCACTTGTTGATAACATGCAGCCCACTGATGAAGGCCCAATAGAGAAGCCCACAATTAACTGGAAGGGAGGCTCTCACATGAATCCGGCCCAGGTACATGCTCATGGTCCCCTAAACATAAATAAGTAAATAAATAAATAAAGCTAAATGCTCATGCACCCGTTCTTTGGGAAAATAGGTAGCCTAGTATTTCTTTTTGAAGAATACCCAAGCTAGGCCTATTTGTTTTCTCCGAATTACTGGGCTGCAAATCTTTCAAGAGGAGGAGGGTTGCATTCCGGCCTGGCTTAAGAGTATGGTCAATATCTGTTAAAAGTAATATCAAAAGGGGTTGAAAATTCCAAAAAATTATAGCAAATGGGATATAAGTTTCATTTTTTGTTTTTGTTCTTCACTGATATCTTATACGTATTTCATTGGATTTAACATGACATAGTACTAATTTATTTTTAAATTTGTCTTAGTATGGCTATTAATTTTTGGATTAAGAATATTTCGTTCCCCAACAAAAATTCACGAATTTTCAAAATTTCCCACATATTTAGTTAATTTTTTGACCCTAGTACTGACCAGAAAATGGCCAGCAATTCTAAAAGTGGAAAATGGGCTGTAATAAATTCCATATGAATTAGAAAATGAGTAAACATTATAAAAATAATAGCAAATGGGCTGTACACGCCACAGATTTCGAGGCTGACTTGTTTACGCAAGGCTTTTTCAGTGAACACACGATTCTAGCAGCAGTGACTGTTGGATGTCCATCCAACGGCCGACGTGCTTCTTCAATCTCTGATCTTCCTGCTCCAGCCGCCTAAACTAGCGCCGGCGGGACTGCCTGCTCCCTCCTCTTGTGGCCCGCTGTGATGCCGCGCAGGCTTCCCCGGCCCACCCTACTCCCTCCGCTGGCCTGGCCGCACGCAATCAACTTCCTCCTTATTACGTGAAAAAAATGATTCCTCCCACTGACATCTGGGGCACACCGGTTGGGAGGCTGACCTGTGGGCCTACTAAGTTGACGCGTACGCAGGGCTTGTCAACTTAGTCAACAAACGATTCTAGCAGCAGTAACCGTTGGATTTGAATCGAACGGTCCTGCTGCTTCTTCAATCGCTGCTCTTCTTGCACCAGCCGCCCAAACCAGCGTTGGGGAGACCGCCTGCTCCTGCCTCCAGTGGCCAGCTGTGATGCCGTTGAGGCCTCGTCGCCCCTACTACTCCAACCGCTAGCCAGGCCCTGCGGCGACGACAGCCTCACACCGCAGCCGAACCAGTGAACCCTCGTACTCCTCTCCGCGTGGGCATCCACTGCCGCGCCTTCCCCGGCTCCGTGTTGTCCCCTTCCTAGGCCTCGTCGTCGTCCACCGCCTTGGTGCTCTCGGCGCGGCGTGGTCAACGACATTCCATCGGAAGAGTACTGTACGTGGAGAGGCTGACAGCTGGGTCCACGGCCACAGCCCAGTTTTTTTGTGATTTGCCAAGTAAGTCACTTTGTCAGGCCTGTTGGGCTACAAATCTTTCAAGACGAGGAGAGCTTTCATTCGGCTGGCCGAGAAAATGGCCCATCAGTAATGAGAAATGTGTTGTACATTTTTAAAACACATCAAACCGGCAATTAGTTTCAAATATCTTTTTTTTTCATTTCGAGATTTTAAATTACATTAATTTTTATGCGTGGAGAATTTGTTGGATTTTATATTGATATACATTTATTTTTTAAATCAGTTTGGATGTGAGTCGAAATTTCGGGATTAAAAACAGTTTGGACCGCACCGAAATATGCAAAATTTCGTATAATTTTTTAACCGTGGCCACAATATGGGCTGTAATGCTAACAAAAAGAATATGGGCTCCAAAAAAACCTTAATAATTAGCAAATGGGCTGTAAATTATTAGAAATAGTGGCAGATGGGCTGTATGCTGTTTTCCACAGATTTGAGGCTTTCCTAAAAAAAGGTTGACGCACAAGCACTAACTGTTGGATGTCCATCCAACGGCCGTCGTGCTTCTTCAATCTCTGCTCTTCCTGCTCTAGCCGCTCAAACAAGCGCCGGCGGAACTGCCTGCTCCCTCCTCCCCGCGGCCGGCTCTGCTGACGCGCAGGCCTCACCGCCCCACCATACTCCCATCGCTGGCCTAGCCATCCCTCTACTCACCCACACCTGCTGTTATTCTCCGGCGACGGCAGACGAACCAGTAAACCCTCGTACAGTCGTACTCCCCACCGCGTGGGAAACAACTGCCGAGTCTTCCCTTCCTCCGTGTCGTTCCCTTCCTAGGCCTCGCCGTCGTCCACCGCCCTGGTGCTCTCGGCGCGGCCTAGTCAACGTGGTCAACGACCGACATGCATCTGAAGTGGACTGTAAGTGGAGAGGCCGACAGCTGGGTCCACGGCCGCACGCAAGGAAATGCCTCCTTATTACGCGCAAAAGAATGATTCCTCCACCTGACATTAGGGACCCACCGAAAGGGCCTCTGTATTTCACAAAAAAAACGTTACTGCCGCTGACAGCTCGGACCCACCAGCTATATCTTCGCACGCAAGGAAGTGCCTCCTTATTACGCACAAAAAAATGAATACTCCCGCTGTTAGCTGGGACCCAGTATAGTGGCAGGCTGACTTGTGGGCCTACTAAGTTTACGGGGACGGAGGGCTTTGTCAACTTAGTCAATATGCACGATTCTAGCTCCAGTGACCGTACGATGTCCATCCAACGGCCGTAGTGCTTCTTCAACCTCTGGTCTTCTTGCTCCAGCCGCCCAAACCAGCGCCGGTCGTGCCTCGTGCTCCTGCCTCCCGTGGCCAGCTGCGATGCGGCGGAGGCCTCACCGCCCCCTACTACTCCCACCGCTGGCCAGCCATCCCTCTACTCACCCACACCCCCTGTTATTCTGCGGCGATGACAGCCTCACACCGCAGCGAACCAGTGAACCCTCGTACTCCTCTACGCGTGGGATCCACTGCCGCGTCTTCCCCGGCTTCGCGTCGTCCCCTTCCTAGGCCTCGCCGTCGTCCACCGCCCTGGTGCTCTCGGCGCGGCGTGGCCAACGTGGTCAAGGAACGGCTTCCATCGGACGCGGACTGTACGTGGAGAGGCCGACAGCTGGGTCCACGGCCGCAGCAAGGAAGTGCCTCCTTATTACGCGGAAAATAATGATTCCTCCACCTGATAGCGGGGACCCACCGGACGGGCCACCGTATTTCGCGAAAAAAAACATTTGCCCCTGACTGCTGGGACCCACCAGCTACATCTTCGCACGCAAGGAAGTGCGTCCGGGCAAAAAAAAACGATTCGCCCCCCTGACTGTTGGGACCCACCAGCTACATCTTCGCGGGCAAGGAAGTGCCTGACAGTCAGGACCCACCTGGTCAAAGCGTACATAGCGTTGTCATTCTGGTCGCAAACGTGTACGTACATATATACTGGTGGATGTAGAGGTGCGCACGTGTCGTAGTAGAGGCGCGCACGTAGCATGTACACGTACGTACAGCGGCCAGGGTGCAAGAAAGAAAATACGGCCACGTATGTGTACATACGGGCAGGGTCTCGAACGCCTACTTGCGCATACGTACGGCCAGGACTCGTGTACATGGCTGGGTCGGAACGGAGAAACAGCGTCGTCGTCGTGTTCATGGGGAGGCAACGGAATGTGTCGTGTTCATGGGGAGGCAACAGAATGCGTCGTGTTCATCGGGAGGCAACGGAATGCGTGGGAGCCAACCGGCTGGGTCGGAACGGAATGCGTGGTCGTGTTCATCGGGAGGGCTTGGACGGAACAGGCGATGGAAACGAGGCCTGGCGTACCGCACAACGGAGGAAACGGACCTCCTACGTTCAGAACAGGGTCCTGTTGATCGGGAGGGGTGTGGCGTACCGCAAAATGGAGGAAACGGACCTCCTACGGTCGAAACGGGGGTCCTGTTGATCGGGACGGGTGTGGCGTACCGCAAAACGGACGAAACGGACCTCCTATGGTCGAAACGGGGGTCCTGTTGATTGGGAGGGGTGTGGCGTACCGCAAAACGGACGAAACGGACCTCCTACGGTCGAAACGGGGGTCCTGTTCATCGGGAGGGGTGTG
>NC_057808.1:76514500-76532245 GCF_018294505.1 Triticum aestivum | reverse complement strand
CAGTTAGCAGCAGTAGCGAAGGAATCGCTCGATCGGGTTCATCTAACAGCCATCGATCGATCGCTCGGGTTCAGTAACGCGTAGCCTGCAGTGCAATCGCTCGGGTTCAGTTAGAGCCCAATGCCTCGCACACATGCGCGTACGTGTACGAGAGAAACGCGCATCGCTTGGCCCCCGACCTCCCACCGTAACCGGGAACTCCCCGAAATTTTCCTCGCCCTCGCTTCTACCACGGTTTTTTCTGTCATGGATGGCCGAAAGAATGTCATGCAGCTGCGTCTCCGGCCCGCCCAGGACGAAAAGCCCATTTTCTGTCATGATTTTTTGTCATAGAAGTAGGAGCCCACCACATCTATGATGATACCGGGTTTTGTCACAATTATCATCATAGAAGTGTCATATGTATGACAGAAAAAAAATTCGTTCGGCCCAAAATGTCACGGATGTGTCTTTTTTTGTAGTGGTAGATGCACTCATAATCATACAGGCTAGACATCTAGGGTTTAGTCATTACGATCTCGAGCTAGATCAACTCTTGTATCCCCTATACTCATCAAAGTCAATCAAGCAGGAAGTAGGGTATTACCTCCATTAAGAGGGCCCGAACCTGGGTAAACATTGTGTCAGTGCCTCCTGTTACCCTCGATCCTTAGACGCATAGTTCGGGACCCCCTACCCGAGATCTGCCGGTTTTGACACCGACATTGGTGCTTTCATTGAGAGTTCCACTGTGCCATCGTCGAAAGGCTCGATGGCTCCATCAATCATCTCCAACAATTCTGCCGGGGAAGAGATCTTTCTCCCCGGCCAGATCTTCGTATTCAGTGGCTTCGCACTGCGCGCCAACTCGGTTGGCCACTTGGAGAAGATCGACAGCTACGCCCCTAGTCACTAGATCAGTTTTGGAAATCTGAACTATGTCGCTGATATCTGAGGAGACTTGATCTTCCAAGGGTTCGCGGCTCCAACCACTGCTCCGGACTTAGATCCGGAGCGTGTCACCAGGTCCGAAGACGGGAGTTTAGAGCCCGCCGGACTCTATGCAACTATAGAGCTCAACACTGGAGAACCGAAGAGAATAGCACCACCGGCAGTCATCATAAAGACGAGCTCTCCTCCGGACACTAGTTCCGAACCATCGAAGTCCGCGTCATGCGAGTTCAGCCAGGGAACTTTCTGTCCCCATCCAAACCTCGCTCTTAAACGAGGCTCTGGACTTAAGGCGATCCCTCTCTATCACAAAGGAACCGCTTTCGAATTGTGCCCAGCCCAGACTAGGGGCTGAAAATAGGGAATTTTACTTCCCACCCATCACCCAGTTTAAAGCCAATGTCGAGGATCTAACCGACATGCTCAACTACACCTCCGAAGACATCGACGGTATGGACGACGATGCCGGAGAGGAGCAAACCCGCCGGTCACCGGACGCTGGACGGCCACTTCCTCGTACGACGTTGATGTCTACTACACAACCTTCTTCTTGTAGACATTGTCGGGCCTCCAAGTGTAGAGGTTTGTAGGACAGTAGCAAATTTCCCTCAAGTGGATGACCTAAGGTTTATCAATTCGTAGGAGGCATAGGATGAAGATGGTCTCTCTCAAACAACCCTGCAACCAAATAACAAAGAGTCTCGTGTGTCCCAAACACACCCAATACAATGGTAAATTGTATAGGTGCACTAGTTCGGCAAAGAGATGGTGATACAAGTGCAATATGGATGGTAGATATAGGTTTTTGTAATCTGAAAATATAAAAACAGCAAGGTAACTAATGATAAAAGTGAGCACAAACGGTATTGCAATGCTAGGAAACAAGGCCTAGGGTTCATACTTTCACTAGTGCAAGTTCTCTCAACAATAATAACATAATTGGATCATATAAATATCCCTCAACATGCAACAAAGAGTCACTCCAAAGTCACTAATAGCGGAGAACAAACGAAGAGATTATGGTAGGGTATGAAACCACCTCAAAGTTATTCTTTCCAATCTATCCATTGGGCTATTCCTATAAGTGTCACAAACATCCCTAGAGTTCGTAGTAAAATAACACCTTAAGACACACATCAACCCAAACCCTAATGTCACCTAGATAATCCAATGTCACCTCAAGTATCCGTGGGTATGATTATATGATATGCATCACACAATCTCAGATTCATCTATTCAACCAACACATAGAACCTCAAAGAGTGCCCAAAAGTTTCTACCGGAGAATCAAGACGAAAACGTGTGCCAACCCCTATGCATAAGTTCATGGGCGGAACCCGCAAGTTGATCACCAAAACATACATCAAGTGAATCACGTGATATTCCATTGTCACCACAGATACGCATGGCAAGACATACATCAAGTGTTCTCAAATCATTAAATACTCAATCCGATAAGATTACTTCGAAGGGAAAACTCAACCCATTACAAGAGAGTAGAGGGGGAGAAGCAACATAAGATCCAACTATAATAGCAAAGCTCGCGATACATCAATATCAAATCACCTCAAGAACACGAGAGAGAGAGAGAGAGAGAGAGAGAGAGAGATCAAACACATAGCTACTGGTACATACCCTCAGCCCCGAGGGTGAACTACTCCCTCCTCGTCATGGAGAGCACCGGGATGATGAAGATGGCCACCGGTGAGGGATCCCCCCTCCGGCAGGGTGCCGGAACAGGGTCCCGATAGGTTTTTGGTGGCTACAGAGGCTTACGGCGGCGGAACTCCCGATCTATTCTGTTCCCCAAAGGTTTTAGGGTATATTGGTATATATTGGAGGAAGAAATACGTCAGGGGAGCCACGAGGGGCCCACGAGGGTGGAGGGTGCGCCCCCCGCCTCATGCCTTCCTCGTTGATTCCCTGACGTGCACTCCAAGTCCCCTGGATTGCTTCCGTTCCAAAAATAACTTTCCTGAAGGTTTCATTCCATTTGGACTCCGTTTGATATTCCTTTTCTATGAAACACTGAAACAAGGGAAAAACAGAAACTGGCACTGGGCTCTGGGTTAATAGGTTAGTCCCAAAAATAATATAAAAGTGTTTAATAAAGCCCATAAACATCCAAAAGAGATAATATAATAGCATGGAACAATAAAAAATTATAGATACGTTGGAGACGTATCATCATCCCAAAGCTTAATTCCTGCTCGTCCTCGAGTATGTAAATGATAAAAACAGAATTTTTGATGTGGAATGCTACCTAACATATTTATCCATGTAATTTTCTTTATTGTGGCAAGAATATTCAGATCCATAAGATTCAAGATAAAAGTTTAATATTGACATGAAAACAATAATACTTCAAGCATACTAACAAAGCAATCATGTCTTCTCAAAATAACATGGCCAAAGAAAGCTATCCCTACAAAATCATATAGTCTGGCTATGATCTATCTTCATCACACAAAATATTTAAATCATGCACAACCCCGATGACAAGCCAAGCAATTTTTTCATAATTTTGATGTTCTCAAACTTTTTCAATCTTCACGCAATACATGAGCGTGAGCCATGGACATAGCACTATAGGTGGAATAGAATGGTGGTTGTGGAGAAGACAAAAAGGAGAAGATAGTCTCACATCAACTAGGCGTATCAACGGGCTATGGATATGCCCATCAATAGATATCAATGTGAGTGTGTAGGGATTGCCATGCAACGGATGCACTAGAGCTATAAGTGTATGAAAGCTCAATAAAAGAAACTAAGTGGGTGTGCATCCAACTCGCTTGCTCACGAAGACCTAGGGCAATTTGAGGAAGCCCATCATTGGAATATACAAGCCAAGTTCTATAATGTAAAATTCCCACTAGTATATGAAAGTGACAACATAGGAGACTCTCTATCATGAAGATCATGGTGCTACTTTGAAGCACAAGTGTGGTAAAAGGATAGTAGCATTGCCCCTTCTCTCTTTTTCTCTAATTTTTTTGTTGGGCCTTTTCTCTTTTTTTTATGGCCTCTTTTTTTCTTCTTTTTTCGTCCGGAGTCTCATCCCGACTTGTGGGGGAATCATAGTCTCCATCATCCTTTCCTCACTGGGACAATGCTCTAATAATGATGATCATCACACTTTTATTTACTTACAACTCAATACTTAGAACAAGATATGACTCTATATGAATGCCTCCGACGGTGTACCGGGATGTGGAATGACTCATGAGTGACATGTATGAAAGAATTATGAATGGTGGCTTTGCCACAAATACGATGTCAACTACATGATCATGCAAAGCAATATGACAATGATGGAGCGTGTCATAATAAACGGAACGGTGGAAAGTTGCATGGCAATATATCTCGGAATGGCTATGGAAATGCCATGATAGGTAGGTATGGTGGCTGTTTTGAGGAAGGTATATGGTGGGTGTATGATACCGGTGAAAGGTGTGCGGTATTAGAGAGGCTAGCAATGGTGGAAGGGTGAGAGTGTGTATAATCCATGGACTCAACATTAGTCATAAAGAACTCACATACTTATTGCAAAAATCTATTAGTTATCGAAACAAAGTACTACGCGCATGCTCCTAGGGGGATAGATTGGTCGGAAAAGACCATCGCTCGTCCCCGACCGCCACTCATAAGGAGGACAATCAATAAATAATTCATGCTCCGACTTCATCACATAACGGTTCACCATACGTGCATGCTACGGGAATCACAAACTTTAACACAAGTATTTCTCAAGTTCACAACTACTCAAATAGCATGACTCTAATATCACCATCTTCATATCTCAAAACAATCATAAGGAATCAAACTTCTCATAGTATTCAATGCACTTTATGAAAGTTTTTATTATATCCCTCTTGAATGCCCATCATATTAGGACTAAATTCATAACCAAAGCAAATTACCATGCTGTTCTAAAGACTCTCAAAATAATATAAGTGAAGCATGAGAGTTCATATATTTCTTCAAAATAAATCCACCGCCGTGCTCTAAAAGATATAAGTGAAGCACTAGAGCAAATAACAAACTACTCCGGAAGATATAAGTGAAGATCGGTGAGTAGTCGAATAACTATGCAACTATGTGAAGACTCTCCCATTTAATAATTTCAGATATTGATAATTTATTCAAACAGCAAGCAAAACCAAATAAAACGATATTTCAAGGATAGCACTCATCATGTGAAGAAGCATAAACTTAGGCTCAACCGATACTAACCGATAATTGTTGAAGAAGAAAGGTGGGATACCTACCGGGGCATCCCCAAGCTTAGATGCTTGAGACTCATTGAAATATTATCTTGGGGTGCCTTGGGCATCCCCAAGCTTGAGCTTTTGTGTCTCCTTAATTCCTCTGATATCACGGTTTCCTAAATCTCGAAAGCTTCATCCACACCAAACTCAACAAGAACTCGTGAGATAAATTAGTATAAACCAATGCAAAACCCTTATCATACTATACTGTAGCAAATCACTAAAATTATTATTCAACATTGCATAGTAAATGCCTCTGCATATTTAATAGCCCTATCCTCAAATAGAATCATTAAAGAAGCAAACATATGCAAACAATGCAAACATAACAGCAATCTGCCTAAACAGGACAGTCTGTAAAGAATGCAGCAAGATCCATACTTTCCTAGCTCCAAAAATTATGAAAGAAAATTCCCACTGTAGTAAATTTATCAGAGCTTATTATGCAAAAGGTTTCAACATTTTATCACATACTGAATTTTCTAGGGAATTTTTGCAACAGCGGTAAACTTTCTGTTTTGAAACAGCAACATGTATACTTGCAAAATAAGCATGGTAAAAGCTATCCTTGAAATTTTTATTGAAACTAGAGATGCAAAACATTCTTATAGATAACAGCAAGAAAATACTAAAAAAATAAAATGACGCTCCAAGCAAAACACATATCATGTGGTGAATAAAAATATAGCTCCAAGTAAAGTTACCGATGAACGAAGACGAAAGAGGGGATGCCATCCGGGGCATCCCCAAGCTTAGGATCTTTTTGGTCCTTGACTATTGCCTTGGGGTGCCTTGGGCATCCCCAATCTTAGGCTCTCGCCACTCCTCATTCCATAGTCCATCGAATCTTTACCCAAAACTTGAAAACTTCACAACACAAAACTTAACGGAAAATCTCGTGAGCTCCGTTAGAGAAAGAAAACAAAACACCACTTCAAGGTACTGTAATGAACTCATTACTTATTTATATTGGTGTTAAACTTAATGTATTCCAACTTATCTATGGTTTATAAACTATTTTACTAGCCATAGATTCAACAAAATAAGCAAACAACACACGAAAAACAGAATCTGTCAAAAACAGAACAGTCTGTAGTAATCTAGATCAAACGTATACTTATGGAACTCCAAAAATTCTAAAATAAATTGGTGGACCTGAAGAATTTGTCTAGTAATCATCTGCAAAAATAATCAACTAAATAGCACTCTCCAATAAAAAGTTTTAGCTAATCTCGTGAGCGCTAAAGTTTCTGTTTTTTAAGCATGATCATAAAGACTTCACTCAAGTCTTCCCAAAGGTTCTACTTGGCACAAACACTAATTAAAACACAAAACCACATCTAAACAGAAGCTAGATGGATTATTTATTACTAAACAGAACCAAAAAGCAAGAAACTAAAATAAAGTTGGGTTGCCTCCCAACAAGCGCTATCGTTTAACGCCCCTAGCTAGGCATGATGATTTCAATGATGCTCACATAAAAGATAAGAATTGAAACATAAAGAGAGCATCATGAAGAATATGACTAGCACATTTAAGTCTAACCAACTTCCTATGCATAGGGATTTTGTGAGCAAACAACTTATGGGAACAATAATCAACTAGCATAGGAAGGCAAAACAAGCATAACTTCAAAACTTTAAGCACATAGAGAGGAAACTTGATATTATTGCAATTCCTACAAGCATATATTCCTCCCTCATAATAATTTTCAGTAGCATCATGAATGAATTCAACAATATAACCAGCACCTAAAACATTCTTTTCATGATCTACAAGCATAGAATTTTTATTACTCTCCACATAAGCAAAAATTTTCTCATGAATAGTAGTGGAAGCAAACTCAACAAAATAACTATCATGTGATTGAAAATTAAGATCAAGATGACAAGTTTCATGGTTATCATTATTCTTTATAGCATACGTGTTATCACAATAATCATCATAGATAGGAGGCATGCTTTCATCATAGTAAATTTGATCATCAAAGCTTGGGGGACAAATAATAGCATCTTCATCAAACATTGCTTCCCCAAGCTTGTGGCTTTGCATATCATTAGCAACATGGGTATTCAAGGAATTCATACTAACAACATTGCAATTATGCTCATCATTCAAATATTTAGTGCTAAACATTTTAATGCATTCTTCTTCTAGCACTTTGGCACAATTTTCCTTTCCATCATACTCACGAAATATATTGAAAAGATGAAGTGTATGAGACAAACTCAATTCCATTTTTTTTGTAGTTTTCTTTTATAGACTAAACTAGTGATAAAACAAGAAACAAAAAGATTCGATTGCAAGATCTAAAGATACACCTTCAAGCACTCACCTCCCCGGCAACGGCGCCGGAGAAGAGCTTGATGTCCACTACACAACCTTCTTCTTGTAGACGTTGTTGGGCCTCCAAGTGCAGAGGTTTGTAGGACAGTAGCAAATTTCCCTCAAGTGGATGACCTAAGGTTTATCAATCCGTAGGAGGCGTAGGATGAAGATGGTCTCTCTCAAACAACCCTGCAACCAAATAACAAAGAGTCTCTTGTGTCCCCAACACACCCAATACAATGGTAAATTGTATAGGTGCACTAGTTCGGCGAAGAGATGGTGATACAAGTGCAATATGGATGGTAGATATAGGTTTTTGTAATCTGAAAATATAAAAACAGCAAGGTAACTAATGATAAAAGTGATCACAAACGGTATTGCAATGCTAGGAAACAAGGCCTAGGGTTCATACTTTCACTAGTGCAAGTTCTCTCAACAATAATAACATAATTGGATCATATAAATATCCCTCGACATGCAACAAAGAGTCACTCCAAAGTCACTAATAGCGGAGAACAAACGAAGAGATTATGGTAGGGTACGAAACCACCTCAAAGTTATTCTTTCCGATCAATCCATTGGGCTATTCCTATAAGTGTCACAAACAGCCCTAGAGTTCGTAGTAAAATAACACCTTAAAACACACATCAACCAAAACCCTAATGTCACCTAGATACTCCAATGTCACCTCAAGTATCCGTGGGTATGATTATACGATATGCATCACACAATCTCAGATTCATCTATTCAACCAACACATAGAACCTCAAAGAGTGCCCCAAACTTTCTACCGGAGAATCAAGACGAAAATGTGTGACAACCCCTATGCATAAGTTCATGGGCGGAACCCGCAAGTTGATCACCAAAACATACATCAAGTGAATCACGTGATATCCCATTGCCACCACAGATACGCACGGCAAGACATACATCAAGTGTTCTCTAATCATTAAAGACTCAATCCGATAAGATTACTTCAAAGGGAAAACTCAATCCATTACAAGAGAGTAGAGGGGGAGAAGCAACAAAAGATCCAACTATAGTAGCAAAGCTCGCGATACATCAAGATCGAATCACCTCAAGAACACGAGAGAGAGAGAGATCAAACACATAGCTACTGGTACATACCCTCAGCCCCGAGGGTGAACTACTCCCTCCTCGTCATGGAGAGCGCCGGGATGATGAAGATGGCCACCGGTGAGGGATCCCCCTTCCGGCAGGGTGCTGGAACAGGGCCCCGATTGGTTTTTGGTGGCTACAGAGGCTTGCGGTGGGGGAACTCCCGATCTATTCTGTTCCCCGATGGTTTTAGGGTATATTGGTATATATATAGGAGGAAGAAATACGTCAGGGGAGCCACGAGGGGCCCACGAGGGTGGAGGGCGCCGATTGCTTCCGTTCCAAAAATAACTTTCCCGAAGGTTTCATTCCGTTTGGACTCCGTTTGATATTCCTTTTCTACGAAACACTGAAACAAGGGGAAAACAGAAACTGGCACTGGGCTCTGGGTTAATAGGTTAGTCCCAAAAATAATATAAAAGTGTTTAATAAAGCCCATAAACATCCAAAACAGATAATATAATAGCATGGAACAATCAAAAATTATAGATATGTTGGAGACGTATCAGACGTATACATGGTGGATACACCTAAAGACGACGACGATGATAAGAAAAACCCAGTCGAGGACGAACCTCCTGAGATACCGTCCAAGCGTCAACGTCAGCAGCGCCGCTCTAAATCGCGCCGCGGAAAGGACAGCAATGCCGGCACCAGAGACAATGATACTCCGGAGAACGCCGAAGACCAAGAAGACCCCATTGAGCCAACATCCGAACAGGATGATCGGGAGGACGGGCAAATTGACCCTCACGAGCAAGCAGGCAACGAAGACTCGGAGGACAACAATTATCTGCCACTCTTCGAGGACAACGTGAGCCTCGGCGACGAAGATTTTATCATGCCGGAGGAACCCCTCGAACAAGAGGGCTTTAAGCGCCGGCTAATAGCCACGGCAAGAAGCCTAAAAAAGAAGCAGCAACAGCTTCAAGCTGACCAACATCTGCTCAACGACAGATGGACTAATGTCCTGGCAGCCGAAGAGTATGGCCTCAAACGCCCAACAGAGAGTTACCCGAAGCGTAAGCTGCTACCCTGATACGTCTCCATCGTATCTACTTTTCCAAACACTTTTGCCCTTGTTTTGGACTCTAACTTGCATGATTTGAATGGAACTAACCCGGACTGATGTTGTTTTCAGCAGAATTGCCATGGTGTTATTTTTGTGCAGAAAGTTCTCGGAATGACCTGAAACTTCATGGAGAATATTTTTGGAATATATAAAAATACTGGCGAAAGAATCAAGACCAGGGGGCCCACACCCTGTCCACGAGGGTGGGGGCGTGCCTACCCCCCGGGCGCGCCCCACTGTCTCGTGGGCTCCCTGAGGCTCCACTGACCTCAACGCCAACTCCATATATTCACGTTCGGGGAGAAAAAAAATCAGAGAGAAGGATTCATCTCGTTTTACGATACGGAGCCGCCGCCAAGCCCTAATATCTCTCGGGAGGGCTGATCTGGAGTCCATTCGGCGCTCCGGGGAGGGGAATCCATCGCCGTCGTCATCATCAACCTTCCTCCATCACCAATTTCATGATGCTCACCGCCGTGCGTGAGTAATTCCATCGTAGGCTTGCTGGACGGTGATGGGTTGGATGAGATTGATCATGTAATCGAGTTAGTTTTGTTAGGGTTTGATCCCTAATATCCACTATGTTCTGAGATTGATGTTGCTATGACTTTGCTATGCTTAATGCTTGTCACTAGGGC
This sequence comes from Triticum aestivum, assembly GCF_018294505.1. NCBI lineage: Eukaryota > Viridiplantae > Streptophyta > Magnoliopsida > Poales > Poaceae > Triticum > Triticum aestivum. The sequence goes on along the minus strand of NC_057808.1, from coordinate 76,521,890 downwards.
CTGAATGCCATGAATTCAGATCTGAACCTATTATGTTTCCATGAATATATGTGAGTTCTTGATCCTATCTTGCAAGTCATTAGTCACCTATTATGTGTTATGATCCGGTAACCCCGAAGTGACAATAATCGGGACCACTCCCAGTAATGACCGTAGTTTGAGGAGTTCGTGTATTCACTAAGTGTTAATTCTTTGGTCCGGTACTCTATTAAAAGGAGGCCTTAATATCCCTTAGTTTCCAATAGGACCCCGCTGCCATGGGAGGGTAGGACAAAAGATGTCATGCAAGTTCTTTTCCATAAGCACGTGTGACTATATTCGGTATACATGCCTACGTTACATTGATGAACTGGAGCTAGTTCTGTGTCACCCTATGTTATAACTGTTGCATGAGGAATCGCATCCGACATAATTATCCATCACTGATCCAATGCCTATGAGCTTTTCACATATTGATCTTTGCTTAGTTACTTTACCGTTGCCACTGTTACAATTAGTACAAAACTGCTGCTATTACTTTTGCCACCGTTACCATTACTTCCATACTACTTTGCTACTAAATAATTTGCTGCAGATATTAAGTTATCCAGGTGTGGTTGAATTGAGAACTCAGCTGCTAATACTTGAGAATATTCTTTGGCTCCCCTTGTGTCGAATCAATAATTTTGGGTTGAATACTCTACCCTCGAAAACTGTTGCGATCCCCTATTCTTGTGGGTTATCAAGACTATTTTCTGGCGCCATTGCCGGGGAGCATAGCTCTATTCTTTGAATCACTTGGGATTTATATCTGCTGATCATTATGAGGAACTTGAAAGACGAAAAAACCAAAATTTATCCCTCAACTGCGAGGGGAGGTAAGGAACTGCCATCTAGCTCTGCACTTGATTCTCCTTCTGTTTTGAGTAAACTTGCGACACCTGAACCTGCTTTTGCTATGAATTCTGATATGTCGCATGTTATTGATGATGCCACTTCTGCTATGCATGATACTTATGATGAAACTACTTCTATGCTTGATAATACTATGCCACTAGGTGAATTTCTTGATGAACAACTTGCTAGGGCTAGAGAGAGTGAAATTATTGAAACTGATAATATTGATGAAAGTGATGATGAAGATTCTCCCCCTAGATATGAATTGCCTATTGTGCCTGAGGGTTATGTTATGGATGAATAAACTGCTAGAGATTTTCTTTCTTGCAATGATAGATATGATCTTAAGAAATTATTAGCTAAGCTGAAAGAATTATCTTTGAATGCTAGAATGAAATATGACCCTGCTTTTGCTACTTCACCTATCTGTATTTTTCATAAGGATTATGATTTCTTTGTAGACCCTGAGATAATTAATTTGGTTGAATCTGATCCTTTTCATGGTTATGTATCTGAAACTGTTGTGGCACATCTTACTAAACTAAATGATATAGCCACCCTATTCACCCATGAGGAAAAAATCATTACTACTATATCCTTAAATTATTTCCGTTCTCATTAAAGGGTGATGCTAAAACATGGTTTAATTCTTTTGATCCTGGTTGTGTGCGTAGTCCCCAGGATATGATTTATTACTTCTCTGCTAAATATTTCCCCGCTCATAAGAAACAAGCTCCTTTAAGGGAAATATATAATTTTGTGCAAATTGAAGAAGAGAGTCTCCCACAAGCTTGGGGGAGGTTTCTCCAATTACTTAATGAATTGCCTGATCATCCTCTCAAGAAAAATGAAATAGTTGATATCTTTTATAATGGACTAACCGATGCTTCCAGAGACCACCTGGATAGTTGTGCTGGTTGTGTTTTCAGGGAAAGAACAGTTGATCAAGCTGAATTGCTATTGAATAATATGTTGAGTAATGAAAACAATTGGACACTTCCTGAACCAACTCCTAAGCCAACTCCGAAGAAAAGTGGTATTCTATTTCTTAGTCCTGATGATATGCAAGATGCAAAGAAATCTATGAAAGAAAAAGGTACTAAAGCTGAAGATGTTAAGAATTTACCACCTATTAAAGAAATACATGATCTTGATAACCCGACACAGGTAGTAAAGGTCAATTCTCTCTATAGATTTGATAAAGCTGAAATCCCATCTACTAAGTTTGCTAGCCAATGCTTAGATGATGATAATTTTATTGTTAAACAAGAAAAATTCAATGCTTATGTTGGTAGACAATTGAAACGTAATGCTTATATGATTGAAGACTTGAGTGATTATATGTCTAGAGTTAAAGGTGAACTTAAACTCATTAGTAAACATGCTTCTATGGCTACCACTCAAGTAGGACAGGTGCTTGAAGCTCAAAATGATTTGCTCAATGAATTAAATAATAAGAAGAATGACAATGCTGTTAGGGTTATGACTAGAGGGGGTAAAATGACTCAGGAACCTCTGTTTTCTGAGGGCCACCCTAAGAAAATTGAGCAAGATTCTCATAGAACTAATATTGATGCACCTAGTCCTTCTAAGAAGAAAAAAAAAGAAAAATGATAGGACTTTGCATGCTTCTAGTGAACCTGTTGTTGACACAGCTGAGAATCCCAATGATATTTCTATTTCTGATGCTGAAACACAAACTGGTGATGAACATGAACCTAGTGATAATATTAATGATGATGTTCATGATGATGCTCAGCCTAGCAATAACAATGATGTAGAGCTTGAACCTGCTGTTGATCTTGATAACCCACAATCAAAGAATCAACGTTATGATAAGAGAGACTTCATTGCTAGGAAGCACGGTAAAGAAAGAGAACCATGGGTTCAGAAACCCATGGCTTTTCCTCCTAAACCATCCAAGAAAAGGATGACGAGGATTTTGAGCGCCTTGCTGAAATGATTAGACCTATATTTTTGCGTATGCGTTTGACTGATATGCTTAAAATGAATCCTTATGCTAAGTATATGAAAGATATTGTTACTAATAAAATAAAGATACTGGAAGCTGAAATTTCCACCATGCTTGCTAATTATACATTTAAAGGTGGAATACCTAGGAAACTTGGAGATCCAGGAGTACCAACTATACCATGCTCCATTAAAAGAAACTATGTTAAAACTGCTTTATGTGATCTTGGAGCCGGTGTTAGTGTTATGCCTCTCTCTTTATATCGTACACTTGATTTTAATAAGTTGTCACCTACTGAAATATCTTTGCAAATGGCCGATAAATCAACAGATATACCTGTCGGTATTTGTGAGGATGTGCCTATTGTGGTTGCAAACGTTACTATCTTAACGGACTTTGTTATTCTTGATATTCCCAAGGACGATAGTATATCGATTATCCTTGGTAGACCCTTTTTGAATACTGCAGGGGCTGTTATTGATTGCAACAAAGGCAATGTCACTTTTCATGTTAATGTTAATGAGCATACGGTACAGTTTCCGAGGAAACAACCTCAAGTCCACAGTATCAATTCTATTGGAAAAATTCCAACGATTACTATTGGAGGTTTTGAATTTCCTCTTCCTATTGTCAAAAAGAAATTTGATATTCTTATTGTTGGGGATGTGCATATCCCCGTTGAGGTAACCTAGTGCTATTCAAAAATTCTCCAGTTCCATGCGATTCGGAATGAGTTTGTTAACAAGACTTGATCAACCTTGTTAGTGGATTCCTTTTGATGAGCATGAGGTGGATGAAGTTAGAAAGCACAACTCTCTGTACCCTCCTTTTACTTTCTGTTATTTAGATTAAATAAAGAAAAATAGTACTTTCTGTCTGTTTTCTAAATTATCGATCCAATACAAAAATACCCCGAAAATAAAAAGTTCTCCAAATGCCCTGAAATTGAAATATGATTTTTTGTAGAATATTTAAGAATATCTGGCACTGAGAACACATCAGGGGGAGCCACCACCTGGCCACGAGGGTCTAGGGCGCGCCCTCCCCCCTGGGCGCGCCTCCTGCCTCATGGGCCCCACATGCCCCCCTCCACTTATTCCAGCACCCACACACTCCGTCTTCCTCCAGAAAAAAACACCACACAGCTCAAACTCGTGTTCTAGCTCGTTTTGCTGTGATTTTTTATCTCCTTGCTCAAAGCTCCACTCACAAAACTGCTTTGGGGGATTGTTCTTCGGTATGTGACTCCTCCAATGGTCCAATTAGTTTTTGTTCTAGTGCTTTATTCATTGCAAATTTTTGCTGCTTAAGTGACCCTGTTCTTGAGCTTGCATGTCAAATTTATTTGGTCCCAAGTAGTTCTAATGCATGATATAGTCTCTAAGCACTTGTGGGAGTTGTTGCTATCAAGCTTGTTAAGTTTGGTTCACTTTTATTTTGAGTCACTAAAATTTCAGAAATTTTCAGAAAAAGAAAATGATGAAGAGATTGTTGAGAGGCTCTTCGAGCCGAAGCTCGAAGGATAGCAAAGTGAGGAGGATAAGAAGCCCAAATATAATCTCCCTCGCACTGCGGAGGCCTCACCGACTTCCTCCGCGACCAGCGCGAATAGCACGTACCTCATTTTGCCAGAGGCCATTCATGCATATTTGAGCCCGACACCTGCTCCAGAGGCTGAGCCGGAGCCACAACTTGACCCTTATCGGCAGTCTGTTTATCAGTGGGATCCGGAGGAGATCGCCAACCAGTGGCACCCCGAGGATCCTCCTCAGTACACTGGAGAGGACCACTTTGATCCATGGGCATAGACCAACTTAGGCCAAAAGCCTAAGCTTGGGGGAGTACATATTTCTCACCGACATTACATTCATGTGCACACACTCATTCTAGTTGTTGGTGCTCATACTTTTTCATTGCACTATCCATGCTAGTTTATTGCCCTTTTTCTCGCTTTCTTCTTGTGTGCTTGAATAACCTTAAGAAAAACCCAAAAAATTAGTTGTAGCTTTTACCTAGTTTACTTTCCATGCCTGTAGTAGTAATAATTAAAAGAAAACCCAAAAAGATTTCTCGTTCTTCTTTTGCTTGTTGGGAGCTTTCCCGTGTAAATAGTTTTATTTCCTTTATTTTCTTTGGGGGTCGAGAGGAGAAGACCATAATGAAAATGTTGAAGTGGCTCTTATATGCATTGTTGTTGATTTAACCAGGAGCCCATATTACTTTGTCTTCTCCCTTGAATTAAATGCTTGCAGATTCCAGCTTAGTCCAATTGCACGCACACTATTATTATTATTATCCACACCGTTCGGTCGTGCAAGTGAAAGGCAATAATAATGATATATAATGGACTGATTGAGATGAGAGAAGCTGGTATGAACTCGACCTCTCTTGTTTTTGTAAATATGATTAGTTCATCGTTCCTGATTCAGACAATTATGAATGAAACATGTTTGCAATGACAATTAGATATTATAGTTGCTTATGCCATGCTTAATTAGCTAGGAGTTTATAATGGTTTACCTTGCGTGCCAACATGATATTAAAACGGTTGTGATGCGGTATGATAGGGTGGTATCCTCCTTTAAACGATTCGAGTGGCTTGACTTGGCACATGTTCACGCATGTAGTTGAAATAAAATAAACATAGCCTCCACGATATTTATGTTCATGGTGAATTATATCCTACTCATGCTTGCACTCAGTGTTAATTAATTTTAATGCATGTTCATGGCTGTTGTCGCACTCTAGTTGGTCGCTTCCCAGTCTTTTTCTAGCCTTCACCTGTATTAAGAGGGAATACTGCTTGTGCATCCACTTCCATAAATCCCAAAGTTATTCCATATGAGTCCACCATACCTTCCTATATGCGGTATCTACCTGCCGTTCCAAGTAAATTTGTATGTGCCAAACTCTAAACCTTCAAATGAAATTATGTTTTGTATGCTCGAATAGCTCATGTATCAACTAGGGTTGTCTGTATCTTCCATGCTAGGCGGGTTATTCTCAAGAGGGCCATGGGCACCAGCATTCGCTTCAGCACAGCTTTCCATCCTCAAACTAGTGGCCAAGTCGAGCGAGTCAATCAAATCCTTGAAGATATGCTCAGGGCTTGTGTCATTTCCTTTGGCATGAAGTGGGAAGATTGTCTTCCATATGCCGAATTCTCCTACAACAACAGCTTCCAAGCGAGTTCGGGCAAAGCCCCATTCGAAATTCTATATGGCAGAAAGTGCCGTACTCCTCTCAATTGGTCAAATACTGGTGAACGCCAACTTCTTGGCAATGAATTAATCACAGAGGCTGAAGAAATGTGTAAAGTCATCCGCGAAAATCTCAAAGCCGCGCAATCGCGCCAGAAGAGTTACTATGATAGCAAGCACCGTGACTTGGCTTTCGAGATCGGAGACCATGTCTACCTCCGCATCTCTCCAATGAAAGGCACTCGTCGCTTCGGTATCAAAGAGAAGCTTGCCCCTAGATACGTCGGTCCTTTCAAGATCATTGGCAAAAGAGGCGACCTCGCCTATCAACTTGAGCTTCCCTCCAACTTCGCGAACGTGCACGATGTGTTCCACGTGTCACAGCTTCGCAAGTGCTTCAAGACTCCTGAGCGCACCATCAACTTCGAAGAGATTGACCTCCAAGAAGACCTGTCTTATCATGAGCACCCCGTTGCTATTCTTGAAGAAACTGAGCGCAAGACTCGCAACAAGTCAATCAAATTCCTGAAAGTGAAGTGGTCGCACCATTCTGACCGAGAAGCCACCTGGGAGCGCGAGGACCACCTCCGTTCCGAATATCCGGAGTTCTTTCAGTCCTAGATCTCGGGACGAGATCCTCTCGTAGTGGTGGAGTGTTGTAACGCCCCGGATGTAACTTTCCATATTTGTAACTCCGACTCTTGCCATTTTCGGCTATGTGTTATGATATTCCCTCCGTGGTTGGGTTTTGTCTTTCGTTTTGCATTTTGTTCATGTCATGCATCTCATATCATGTCATCATGCGCATCTATTTTGCATACGTGTTCGTCTCATGCATCCGAGCATTTTCCCCGTTGTCCGTTTTGCAATCCGACACTCCCACATGCACCGGCGCACCCCTCTTGTCTCTTTTCGTGAGCGGGTGTTAAACGTTCTCGGAATGGACCGAGGTTTGCCAAGTGGCCTTGGTATACCACCGGTAGACCACATGTCAAGTTTCGTTCCATTTGGAGGTCGTTTGATGCTCCAACGGTTAACCGGGTAACCACAAAGGCCTTTTGTGTGTTGCAGCCAAACCCCCCTCCAAACAGCCCAATAACCCATCTAAGTCCCCTCCATGCTCTCGTTCGTTCGATCACGATCGTGTGGGCAAAGACCGCACTCCATTTGGAGTCTCCTAGCTCCCTCTACCTATAAATATGTTCACCCTCCTCCAAATCCGGGCCCCGAAACCCTAGCCCGCTCCCTCTCAGCCGCCGGACACGTCCGGTCCGGTCGGACGAAACGCCGCCGCCGCCCCGAGCCAACGGGCACGCGCCACATGGCCCCGCCCGCGTCACCG
>NC_057808.1:76469156-76514194 GCF_018294505.1 Triticum aestivum | reverse complement strand
TCCGTCCGCCCTGGCGTCCGCCACCGCCTCCTCTCCCTCGCTGCCACGCCCGGTCGCGGGACCCGCGCCGTCCCGCGCCAGCGTGCCCCGACGCCGCCCCGACCTCCGGCCGTCCTCTCCAACTCCGGCGGCTACTCCGGTGAACCTCGACATCCGTGCCTGCCCCAGATCCAGATCCAAATAAGGTTGACCCCGAATTTCCTCCGTCTTTTCTTCTGTCACTTTATGTTGCTCTATTCATCATGGCATGTCTCATTGCATACTGCTCCGTTTTGCCTGCACGATATATAGAAATGTTCACCACGAGATGCTCTTCATTTTTTCCATTGTGCTATGCTCGTTTGAGTCCATCTTCATGCCCAAATCCCTGGTGCAAGAGTGCTATATGATGTTTACTGCTGTTACTTATCAGAACTTGATGGTTTGTTATTTTTGTTGCATTTGATGGGTGCATCTTATGGGCATGAGCTCTACAGCTGTTTTGATCTATGCCATGCCATCTTTACAGAGGTGTATGACATGTATTTTTTTGATCTATGTGGTGACTAGCACAAGCATGCAAACTAGGCTTCGTGATGTTTCTGTTTTCAGGGACTTAGGATTTTGCTAAGTCCTTTACCTGCTGTTATTTTGTTGCCATGTATCCATGTGTCTACAGTGAGATCCATGCTTCTTTTGGGTATGTTCAGTAAGGATGTTTTGTAGATATAGTTGTGATCTATCCATCCATTCCCCTGTTTGCAATTATGGAGTGTCCTAGCATGTCTCAATCTTGCTCTACTTTTGCTATAAAATGTTCCTGGCAGAATGTTAACATGATATTCAATTTTGCCAAGGTTGTTGTAGTTGATTTATTCATGCTATGAACTTGCTCTTGCCATCTTTAGCTTCATAAACATGCCATCTTTCTGTAGGTATTCTTGTTTTGTCATGCATTGCTTTGTGATGAGTGAATCAAGCTCGCAAAGATGCCTTCATAATTCTGTTAATGCCATGCTCTGTTTTCTGCTAAGTCTGAAACCTGTTAACGAAACTTGCTACGTTTACATGGGCGCCATCATATCTTATCATCCTTTTTGGCTCATGGTTAGTAAGGGACTTTTGTTATATGCATTTAGTAGATTCATGCCATGCCTTGTTTTGCTATTATACATTCCTGTAGCATGTGTTTTTCTTGCTCTGAACATTGCTACCTGATGCTGTTTCAGCCATGTTCAGTATTTTCACGAAGTCTGTGAAACTGATATCTTTTGCACTTTTGCCATGCTTGTTTGAACCTGTTATGGTGTGATCTAGCCGTAGCTTATTGTTCATCTTTTGTCAATCATCTCCTGTAGATCACTTCCGTATGCTTTATTGCTATGTTGGGTTGCTGTAGCATAGTTACTTGGTGTATTCTAAGTGCTATCATGTTGTTAATCGCAGAATCGTGTCATTCTTGTTTTGCTTGCCATTTGCAAACCGTGCATCCGTTTCCGGTGATCTTTATATCGATTTCGACCGAAATCATCTCATCTTTCCAGTGGCATACTTGGTTTGCCAAGTTGCTGCCTTGTTCATCCTTTTTCTTCCGGAGCACGCATATGCATCGCATATCACATCTTGCATATCATGCATGTATTGCATCATGTTGCTTGTGCATTTCCCGTGATTGATTGTGGTACCATTGCTTGTGTTCTTGTTGTGGGTAGAGCCGGGAAACGAGTTCGTGAATGAGGAACCTGTTGAGTACGCTTACGAGGATCAAGCTTTCGACAACTCTGAGAACCTTGCAGGCAAGATGACCATACCCTCGAAATCACTTCTATGTTTGCTTGCTAGTTGTTCGCTCTATTACTATGTTGCACTACCTACCACTTGCTATATCATGCCTCCCATATTGCCATGTCAAGCCTCTTACCATCCTCTCCTAGCAAACCATTGTTTGGCTAAGTTACCGCTTTTGCTCAGCCCTTCTTATAGCGTGGCTAGTTGCAGGTATAATTGAAGTTGGTTCCATGTTGGAACATGGATATTTTGGCATATCAAAATATCTCTTATTTAATTAATGCATCTATATATTTGGTAAAGGATGGGAGGCTCGGCCTTATGCCTGGTGTTTTGTTCCACTCTTGCCGCCCTAGTTTTCCGTCATACCGGTATTATGTTCCTTGAGTTCGCGTTCCTTACGCGGTTGGGTGATTTATGGGACCCCCTTGACAGTTCGCCTTGAATAAAACTCCTCCAGCAAGGCCCAACCTTGGTTTTACATTTTCCTACCTAAGCCTTTTTCCCTTGGGTTTTCGTGAGCCCGAGGGTCATATTTATTTTAAACGGGCCAGTGCTCCTCTGAGTGTTCGTCCAAACCCGTCAGTCGCCGGTGGCCACCAGGGGCAACTCTGGGCTTGCCTATCGGAAGCTTGGACAATCCGGTGTGCCCTGAGAACGAGATATGTGCAGCTCCTATCGGGATTTGTCGGCACATTCGGGCGGCTTTGCTGGACTTGTTTTACCATTGTCGAAACGTCTTGTAAACCGGGATTCCGAGACTGATCGGGTCTTCCTGGGAGAAGGTTTATCCTTCGTTGACCGTGAGAGCTTATAATCTGCTAAGTTGGGACACCCCTGCAGGGTATTATCTTTCGAAAGCCGTGCCCGCGGTTATGAGGCAGACGGGAATTTGTTAATGTCCGGTTGTAGAGAACTTGACACTTGACTTAATTAAAATACATCAACCGTGTGTGTAGCCGTGATGGTCTCTTTTCGGCGGAGTCCGGGAAGTGAACATGGTCTGGGTTATGAATGAACGTAAGTAGTTTCAGGATCAGTTCTTGATCATTTCTAGCTTCGCAACCGTTGCGTTGCTTCTCTTCTCGCTCTCATTTGCGTATGTTAGCCACAATATATGCTTAGTGCTTGCTGCAGCTCCACCTCATTACCCCATCCTTTCCTATAAGCTTAAATAGTCTTGATCTCGCGGGTGTGAGATTGTTGAGTCCTCATGACTCACAGATTCTACCAAAACAGTTGCAGGTGCCGACGATACCAGTGCAGATGACGCAACCGAGCTCAAGTGGGAGTTCAACGAGGAACGTGGTCGTTACTATGTTTCGTTTCCTGATGATCAGTAGTGGAGCCAGTTGGGACGATCGGGATCTAGCATTTGGAGTTATCTTATTTTTCATTTGGATTTGACCGTAGTCGGTCTATGTGTGGATTTTGAATGATGTATGAATTAATTTATGTATTGTGTGAAGTGGCGATTGTAAGCCAACTCTCGTTATCCCATTCTTGTTCATTACATGGGATTGTGTGAAGATGACCCTTCTTGCGACAATACGTACAATGCGGTTATGCCTCTAAGTCGTGCCTCGACACGTGGGAGATATAGCCGCATCGTGGGCGTTACATGGACTCCGCTCCTCACCCATGAGAAAATGGCTAGTCACCGGGATGCCCAGTCCCATGCTCAAACCAAATCAAAATAATTGCAAACAAAACTCCCCCAGGACCGTTGTTAGTTGGAGGCACCCGTTGTTTCGGGCAAGCCATGGATTGATGTTTGTTGGTGGTGGGGGAGTATAAACTTTACCATTCTGCTTGGGAACCGCCTATAATGTGTGTAGCATGGAAGATGTCGAGATCTCTCGGTTGTTATGTTGACAATGAAAGTATGCCACTCAAAATATTATTTATCTATATTTCAAAAACCAAGCTCTGGCACCTCTACAAATCCCTGCTTCCCTCTGCGAAGGGCCTATCTATTAACTTTTATGTTGAGTCATCCTCCTCTTATTAAAGAGCACCAGTTGGAGAGCACCGCTGTCATTTGCATCCATTACTATTAATTTACATTGAGTATGACTATGGCTGGATCTCTTTTACCATGAATTACAATGTTTAGTCAGTCCTTGATCTTCAAAGGTGCTCTGCATTTATGTTTTGCGGTCTCAGAAAGGGCTAGCGAGATACCCTCTTGTTATATCATATTATGATTGTTTTGAGATAGTGTTGTCATCCGAGATTTATTATTATTGCTCTCTAGTTGATTATGCCATTGATATGAGTAAATATGAGACCTAAGTGTTAATGTGAATATGGTTAGTTCATAATCTTTGTTGAAAACTTGAATGCTGGCTTTACATATTTACAACAACAAGAGCAAACAGAGTTTGTAAAAGTTTTTCTTTATCACTTTCAGTTTGTCAACTGAATTGTTTGAGGACAAGCAAAGGTTTAAGCTTGGGGGAGTTAATACGTCTCCATCGTCTCTACTTTTCCAAACACTTTTGCCCTTGTTTTGGACTCTAACTTGCATGATTTGAATAGAACTAACCCAGACTGACGCTGTTTTCACGGAGAATATTTTTGGAATATATAAAAAATACTGGCAAAAGAATCAAGACCAGGGGGCCACACCCAGTCCACGAGGGTGGGGGGCGCGCCTACCCCCCGGGCGCCCCCCCCCTGTCTCGTGGGCCCCCTGAGGCTCCACCGACCTCAACTCCAACTCCATATATTCACGTTCCGGGAGAAAAAATCAGAGAGAAGGATTCATCGCGTTTTACGATACGGAGCCACCGCCAAGCCCTAATCTCTCTCGGGAGGGCTGATCTGGAGTCCGTTCGGCGCTCCGGAGAGGGCAATCCGTCGCTGTCATCATCATCAACCTTCCTCCATTACCAATTTCATGATGCTCACCGCCGTGCGTGAGTAATTCCACCGTAGGCTTGCTGGACGGTGATGGGTTGGATGAGATTTATCATGTAATTGAGTTAGTTTTGTTAGGGTTTGATCCCTAGTATCCACTATGTTCTGAGATTGATGTTGCTATGACTTTTCTATGCTTAATGCTTGTCACTAGGGCCCGAGTGCCATGAATTCAGATCTGAACCTATTATGTTTCCATGAATATATGTGAGTTCTTGATCCTATCTTGCAAGTCATTAGTCACCTATTATGTGTTATGATCCGGTAAACCCGAAGTGAGAATAATCGGGACCACTCCCGGTGATGACCGTAGTTTGAGGAGTTCGTTTATTCACTAAGTGTTAATGCTTTGGTCCGGTACTCTATTAAAAGGAGGCCTTAATATCCCTTAGTTTCCAATAGGACCCCGCTGCCACGGGAGGGTAGGACAAAAGATGTCATGCAAGTTCTTTTCCATAAGCACGTATGACTATATTCGGAATACATGCCTATGTTACATTGATGAACTGGAGCTAGTTCTGTGTCACCCTATGTTATAACCGTTGCATGAGGAATCGCATCCGACATAATTATCCATCACTGATCCAATGCCTACGAGCTTCTCACATATTGATCTTTGCTTAGTTCTTTATCGTTGCCACTGTTACAATTACTACAAAACTGCTACTGTTACTTTTGCCACTGTTACCATTACTTCCATACTACTTTTCTACTAAATACTTTGCTGCACATATTAAGTTATCCAGGTGTGGTTGAATTGAAAACTCAGCTGCTAATACTTGAGAATATTCTTTGGCTCCCCTTGTTTCGAATCAATAAATTTGGGTTGAATACTCTACCCTCGAAAACTATTGCGATCCCCTATACTTGTGGGTTATCATACCCCAATTCGACGATGAGGCGCTAGAGCCTATACCACCCACACGTAACGCGGCTGACAGACCCGACCGGCCACCACGTGGTCGGGACAGAATGGCAACTCAAGCTGGACACCAGCCCGCACCACCTCGCCATAAAAGCAGAGAAACAACGGCTCGGGGATACACATATGACCTACGACATGACCTGGAAAATAGACCAGGTCAGACCAGATCAATCTACGGATCACGGGGGCATGTTCCAGCGCGAGAAGACGGCTATCAAGTCTGGCACGACAAGCATAACCACCCCCGGGCTCAAAACCGCATATGGACTTCATCCGAACTGCGTCATGACATGGCCTGATACAGAGGCGCCGTACACCCCCTGTGCTTCATCGATGAGGTAATGGAGCACCAGTTCCCAGAAGGGTTTAAACGCATGAACATTGAATCATACGATGGCACAACAGATCCCGTAGTATGGATTAAAGATTTTCTTCTCCACATTCACATGGCTCGCGGTGATGATCTACACGCCATCAAATACCTTCCCCTAAAACTTAAGGGGCCAGCTCGGCACTGGTTAAACAACCTCCCAGAAAACTCTATTGGTAGCTGGGAAGACTTGGAGGACGCATTCGGAGATAACTTCCAAGGTACCTATGTTTGGCCCCAGACGCCGACGACCTTAGTCCCATAATACAGCAACCCGGGGAATCATCCCGATAGCTCTGGACTAGGTTCTTAATCAAGAAAAACTAGATTGTGGATTGTCCGGACGCCGAAGCCCTTGCAGCCTTCAAGCATAGCGTCCGAGACGAGTGGCTCTCCTCACACCTCGGCCAAGAAAAGCCGAAGTCCATGGTAGCCCTTATCGCACTTATGACCCGCTTCTGCGGAGGAGAGGATAGTTGGCTTCCTCGTAGAAGCAATAGCACCAGCGACCCCGGAACCTCTAAAGCCAGGGACAGCAACTCCAAGTCACGACGCAACAAGCACAAGCGTCAAACCAATAACGAAGGAACCCAAGACGCGGCGGTCAATGCTGGATTCAGCGGCTCCAAACCCGGTCAATGGAAGAAGCCATTCAAGGCAAACAGAGATGGCCCATCCAGTTTAGACAGAATACTGGACCGGCCTTGCCAGATTCATGGCACCCCCGATAAACCTGCCAATTATACCAACAGAAATTGTTGGGTCTTTAAGCAGGCTGGCAAGCTTAATGCCGAACACAAGGGAAAAGGGTCGCCAAGCGACGACGATGACCAAGAGCGTCGTCAACCGAACAGAGGGGGACAGAAGCAATTTCCCCGCGAGGTAAAAACAGTGAATATGATATATGTCACACATATCCCTAAGAGGGAGCGCAAGCGCGCACTAGGGGACATCTACGCCATAGAGCCGGTCGCCCCAAAGTTCAACCCATGGTCGACTTGTCTGATCACCTTCGATCGAAAGGACCACCCAACCAGTATCCGTCACGGAGGTTCGGCAGCTCTGGTCCTCGATCCAATCATCAACGGATTCCACCTCACTCGAGTCCTCATGGACGGCGGCAACAGTCTCAATCTACTTTATCAAGACACTATCCGCAAAATGGGCGTTGATCCGTCAAGAATCAAGCCCACTAAAACTACCTTCAAAGGAGTAATACCTAGTGTAGAGGCCTGCTGCAAGGGCTCAATCACGCTGGAAGTCGTTTTCGGTTCGCCAGACAACTTCCGAAGCGAAGACTTAATCTTCGACATCGTCCCCTTCCGCAGCGGCTATCACGCACTGCTCGGACGAACCGCCTTCGCCCGCTTCAATGTGGTCCCACACTACGCATATTTGAAGCTCAAGATTCCCGGTCCACATGGCGTCATTACAACCAATGGAAACATGGAGCGCTCCCTTCGTACTGAGGAGCACACCGCAGCCATTGCGGCTGATGTACAAAGCGGCCCGGTCAAGCCGCACACTTCATCGGCTATTAAGCCACCGGACTTCATTGCACAAGGCCGGTCAGTTCTGCATGCCGGCAGCCCGGCAACTCCAGGGCTGGATTAGCAGTTTCGCCTCCGTCGACCGCCACGTACGTCAGCGAAATTCGTACCGCGCGTGCACAATTATGCACTCAAAATACCTCGCGCATCGGCGAAGGCAATGCACGGACAGGCCTATAACACGGTTCGACCTTATACGGCCTTCCCCCTTTCTTTAATCATCTTTTCTTTTTTACCACGGGTGAATCAAAACCTATTCATTCTTCGGATTCACAAGGACTCTCTGCAAAGGAATCTTTCTTACTTGGGCGAAAGCGGCGCAGATGTGCAGCAGGAAGGTGCAAAGCATTTTGCAGACCACAACTTCATTCAAGAACATGTATAGAGCTTTCCCCTTGGCCCTAGACCCCCGACATGTAAAATGGCCTTGGTGATTATGGTACCTTCTGTAAGATTATGTTTTAACGTATCAATCAGATCCCAGTGAACCAAATTCTTGTTCGGTATTGTCTTTACTTATAGACTTTAATTCGTCTGTTCAGTTGTCTCACGCACACACCTCGGCACAAAATTGCTAGGGGCTCTATAGGGCAACATGTGTGTTACCAAACAAAAGTCCGAACAGCTTTATAGCACAATTCGATGTCCCGAGCTCGGCACTATATGCATCGGCTCCGAATCATGTCTTTGGTCAATAGTTGAGTTGCCCACCTCCTGTGTTTTCTACCTTACGTTCCGCCTGATCGGCGAGGGTAGTAAAGGGAGAACCACTGCGATTGTGCTTCTGGTTCGTCTGGTTAAGCACCTTAGTAGAGAAAGCCGAAAACTGACTGTCATGATGCGGCGAGAGCTGGTCAGCCACTCGGCGATTTATTACAATCCTTAGCGATTTTTCCGTATTACACAAAGGACAGTTTCCTGGTCACATATGTCACGCATCCGCGTCAGGGTAGTCGTACATACCAGGGGCTACTATATAGACCCATTGTCAAACTCCTATAGCTAAGTGAGAGCAATAAAACTGAATAGTCTGATTGCCTGGTTCGCCGTACTGACACCTCCCTCAGGGACCAAGACATTGGGTTAAGTGTAGTCATGTACAATTCCGAACACCCTAGTAGTATCTACATGGGGGTGGAAGCCGACGACTGGGAACTCTCAGATATAGTAAACGGCTGCACAGGAGGATAAAACTTTTCATCAAGGAGTGAATATATTACAAAGTCGTCTCTCGAAAGTCGATCAGTCTGAAGCAGCTCCGGAGACTACAGGAAGAGATCGTTGTGATATTGAATGAGCTTGAGATGTACTTCCCGCCCGCGTTCTTTGACGTGATGGTGCATCTGTGTGTCCATATTGTGGACGACATAAGAGACTTCGGGCCGTCTTTTCTGCACAACATGATGTCGTTTGAGAGGATGAATGGGATCATCAAAGGATTCGTTCATATCATGTCCCGTCCGGATGGAAGCATCGTCCAGGGCTATCTGACACAAGAGTGCATCTCTTTCTGCGAGAATTTTCTATATGGCACAGACCAGCCGCCTGATGTTAGTGTTGGTTTTCCTGTTAACAAGCACGATGGGAGGCTCGAAGGAGAAGGTCACTCCAACGGTCGCAGGGAACTGCACGTGGCATACTCAGATCGACGCAGCGACTTTGACATAGCAAACTTGGTAGTGCTACAACACCTAGACGAGGTAGATCCTTTCGTGGCACTGCACAAAGAAATTATCGCAAAGAAGTATCGTGACCGGGGATATGCAGGACGGACGCCGAAGTTACTAGAGAGCACAACTCCACTTTCCTGCATTGGTTCAAAGAGCATATTATTGCTAATCCCCCGGAGGAGGGTTCTAAGGACGGATTGCTCATATACGCCTTAGCACATGGCCCCTCGCCCAACCTCCTAACCTATCAGGCATACGATATCAATGGATACAGTTCTACACGGAGGCCAAACATATGGACAGATGATCAGAACTCAGGGGTGACGATGGAATGCATGACCGGCAGCGACAATGGCACAACTGAAAGATTTTACGGAAGGTTCGAGGAGATCTGGGAGCTTGACTACTCTGGACTGCACAACACGACGATGTTCCGTGTCAGATGGGCTAAGAATGTCGAAAGAGAAAACCGGAATTTCACTACCATGACTATACCCGACACCAAGGGCGCTACCGTGAATGCTATCACAAAAAATGAGCCATGGGTACACGCTAAGCACGTGACACAATGTTTCTTCATAACCGACTCGCGCAATCCCAGCCAACGAGGAGAGGCAAAAGGAACATCATTGGAATGGATGGAGTCGCCAACGAGGAAGACTACGATCAGTACGGCAACCCAATGAGGGAAGATGATGATGATGATGAAGTATACGTCAAAAGAAGAATCAATACTACATTACCTAAGAAAAATCGTAATCCATGGAAAAGGCAAAGTCACAATGAGGGGCTCAATTATTCTTCAACGAACAAGAAGGGAAAGAAGCTGACTCAAAAACGAAAACGTCAACCCAGTGAGGGAAGATGATGATGAAGAAGAAGTATACGTAAAAAGAAGAATCAATACTACATTACCTAAGAAAAATCGTAATCCATGGAAAAGGCAAAGTCACAATGAGGGGCTCAATTATTCTTCAACGAACAAGAAGGGAAAGAATATGACTCAAAAACGAAAACGTCAACGCTGAGGAACTGTATGTTATCGGTCAAATGATGTAATATATATGTTCCAATTTTGTATACACACTTAGCCATTATTATGCATGGCCCAATGATGTAATATATATGTTCCTATTTTGTATACATACTTAATCGTCAAATGATGCAATATATATCACCTTCAACTCCCTTCGTTAACTGCTCTCAGAAAAAAAGGTGTGAGAAAATAAAGAAAAAGAAAATAGAAGGAAACAAACAGGAAAACTACTATATAGGTACTGGTTATAGCAGCAGCGCTTTTTTGAGAAAAGAGCTACAACTAGTCAAGGTAGCAGTAGCGGTTTCTACATGAAACCGCTATAGGTACTTGGAGTAGCTATAGCGCGTTTTGCCTAAACGCGCTACTACTATGCCCACTTAACCCCAAAAATCCCCACTCCTCTCTTCATCCCGCCTCTTTTCCCCCAAATCCCCACACTCTCTCCCCTGTCGCGCCGCCGGAGCCCTCGCCGCGCCTCCGCGCTCGCCCCCGACCCCGACGCCGACCGACCACGGCGCCGGCTCCGGCCCCCGACCCCAACGCCGGCTCCGGCCCCGGCGCTCGACCCCGACCCCGACCCCTCCCAACCTCGGCCGTCGTCGGGCCTGCACCCTCTGTAAGCCCCCCACCTCTCCTCCTCTCTCTGGTAGCTAGGTCTTTTGGTTAATTTAGTTAGGTTTTAGTTAGGGCAGATGGTTAATTAGGTTATATATTTAGTTATGAATTTAGCTTGGTTTTTTCTTCAAATTCTATATTTTTTCTTTTATATGCAAATTTGAAGTGGACATGTGATGTTTTGGACATGTCATATTTGGAAATTTGGACATGTCATTTGGATATGATGATTATGTGCAGGGTAAATGATCCGAGTGGCCTATGTTACACCGGAATGTTGATTCATTTCCGTTCCGGTGAATTTCAGGCGCTCGATATGTCCATTTTTTAGCAAAGGTCAAGCCGAAATTTTTCGTGAATTTTGGCATGATTTGTGCTAGATAGTGGGCATATCGAGTGCTGGGAAACGACATTCCAGCAAACATAGATTTACTTTTTATGTCATTTCTCATTTTTTCATAGTTTTCGAATTAAACGAGGAGACTTAATCATAGGAAACATGTCGAACAACGAACAAACTTGGCCTTCTGACCAAGATGCAGACGAGATGGATTATGTGGGTGAACAAGAGTACCTCGACTTTTTGACTGCTAAGAAAATGCAAAGTCAAGGTTTGCAGGTCGGCCTCGATGATGGTACTGACGCCGACATCGACACTGATGGCGCCCGCACCGATGGCAACGCCGAGACCGATGGCGGCTCCGAGACCGGCGGGAAAGGTACCGGCGAGGAAGATACCGGCGCCAATGCCGCTATCGAAAAGAAGAAGCAGAGGATATGAAAACCAAACAAACTAGGGATTGGACGACTGGTGATCACAAAGATGGCACCTGGCAAGTTTGAGCCATTATAGCCGAAAGAACCTCGCAAGTGCTATGGGAACCAAGTAGGATGCATCCTACGGGAATGCACGAGCATCAACGACGATGACTTAAGGAGTAAAGAACATTCGACGCAGTTGCTCCTGACGAAGTTGCACAAGAGATTCAAGTTCCCCGACCGGGATGATAACATAGAAGAACCGTGGGATGATCCGAAGTGAAAAAGATTAACAATCACGCCATGGGCATGTTCAGCAATGATTTGGCCTCCTGGAAAGGGAGGGTGAAATGAGCTATTGAGGCTGAGGAACCCCTGTCCAAGATTCTGGAGGAAAATCCGACACTTACGGAAGAGGAGTTCGAAAAGTTCAAGGACACTTGCGCTACCAAGGCAGCCAAGTCTAAGGCTACGAAATTCAAGAGCCTTCAGCAAAGGAACATGGGGAAGCATCGCCTCGGAAGCCGTGGCTACCTCGGTAAAAGGCCCATATGGGATAAGGAGGACGCGGAACGTGAAGCCGCGGGTATCCCAGACCCCTTCGCGAAGTTCACCAACCCCTTGGAGCGTGACTTCATCAGGGCCTGCTACAAGTGGGACAAGGAAAAGAAGGTTTTTTACATGGACCAGATCACGAGGAAATTGATTAGACTACTGGTAATTATTCATTTACCACCTTACATTTAGCTCCAGATCTAGTCGACTACACATTCCAAAACGGTTCACGCTCCTTCTGTAGGAGAAGCACCACCAGCTCGTAGCCGAAAGCCCTACATCTCCGATGAGGCCCAAGTGGGACACCCCTCTCAACCGGGCCTTGAACAAACTTAAGGGACTCCCTTTGGGCCAGCGGCCGCAATATGCACTACAAAAAAATACACTTCCGTGATGATACGTGTTCGTCACAGTCGGTCGCGTTTTTTGTCATGCATGTACATCCATGACAAATTTATGACAGAATCAAGATAGTCATACATGTGCTGTCGTAGAAGTGTTCCATGACATTACCAAAATTATCATCATGGAAGTGTCCACTTCCATGACGATAAATCGCGCGTCACAAAAGTGCTTTCGTCAAGGGTGACCGACACGTGGCATCCACCGTAACGGAACGTCGTTAAGCTATCGGGTCGGGTTTTGGATCCGATAACCCGTTAACAGCCCCAACCAATGGGAATTTTCCACGTGTAAAATCATCATTGGCTGGAGGAAACACGTGTCGGCTCATCGCTGGGACAGATGTCATCCACTCATTGGACAGAAGGCGCCTATGATACGTCGACACGTTGCACGGCCCAACAAAGGCCCATTCCTGTGAAAAGGTCGGCCCGTTTGACTTGGTCAAAAGGTGGCGGGCCGGCCCATGGAAAGCCTGTTAACGGCATGTTCGCATATAGCCCATTTACAGCCCGCTAACCCAAGGCCCGTTATGCCCTATTCGAATTAGGCCCAGGAGCGTCATCTGGGCCATCCAATATGATTCCAGCCCGTTTTCACTTCTGGCCCATGTATGGCCCATGACGTCTTTCGGCCCATATGAGGCCCTAAGTAACTCTTGGCCTATTAACGGCCCGTGGTGAAACTAGCCCGTAATGAACAGTGTATCACTTTACACCCATTAACGGCCCATGGTGAAACTGGCCCGTAAAGAACAGTGTATCACTTTATACCCATTAACGGCCCGTTATTCCGTTGGGCCGTTTCCAGCCCATGTTATCTTTCGGCCTTCTCAGAGCCCATTTATTCTTGGGCTATTTTCCAGCATTCGTTTACTTATGGCCCGTTACTGTCATTTTCTGCTTGTGGGCCAAATTCAGCCCGTGGTTATAGTCGGCCCGTTTGTGGTCCGTTAATACGTTGGGCCTTTTTCATAGCGTCATCAAATACGGCCTATTAACGATGGCCCGTTATGGTCGGTGTTGGGAATCGTAGCATAATTTTAAAATTTTCCTACGCTCACCAAGATGCATCTATGGAGTATACTAGCAACGAGGGGAAAGGAGTGCATCTACATACCCTTGTAGATCGCGAGCGGAAGCGTTCCAATGAACGTGGATGACGGAGTCGTACTCGTCGTGATCCAAATCACCGATGACCGAGTGCCGAACGGACGGCACCTCCGCGTTCAACACACGTACGGTGCAGCGACGTCTCCTCATTCTTGATCCAGCAAGGGGGAAGGAGAGGTTGATGGAGATCCAGCAGCACGACGGCGTGGTGGTGGATGTAGCAGGATGCCGGCAGGGCTTCGCCGAGCATATACGAGAGAGAGAGGTGTTGCAGGGGGAGAGGGAGGCGCCCAAGGCTGTAATACTACTGCCCTCCCTCCCCCCCTTTATATAGGCCCCCTTGGGAGGGGGGCGCCGGCCAAACCCATCTAGGGTGGAGGCGGCGGCCAAGGGGGGTGCCTTGCCCCCCAAGGCAAGTGGGAAGCCCCCCCCCACCCTAGGGTTCCCAACCCTAGGCGCATGGGGGGAGGCCCATGGGGGGGCGCCCAGCCCACTCGGGGCTGGTTCCCTTCCCACTTCAGCCCACGGGGCCCTCCGGGATAGGTGGCCCCACCCGGTGGACCCCCGGGACCCTTTCGGTGGTCCCGGTACAAAACCGGTAACCCCTGAAACTTTCCCGGTGGCCGAAACTTGACTTCCTATATATAATTCTTCACCTATGGACCAATCCGGAACCTCTCGTGACGTCCGGGATCTCATCCGGGACTCCGAACAACTTTCGGGTTTCCGCATACACATATCTCTACAAACCTAGCGTCACCGAACCTTAAGTGTGTAGACCCTACGGGTTCGGGAGACATGCAGACATGACCGAGACGCCTCTCCGATCAATAACCAACAGCGGGATCTGGATACCCATGTTGGCTCCCACATGTTCCACGATGATCTCATCGGATGAACCACGGTGTCGAGGATTCAATCAATCCCGTATGCAATTCCCTTTGTCAATCGGTATGTTACTTGCCCGAGATTCGATCGTCGGTATCCCAATACCTTGTTCAATCTCGTTACTGGCAAGTCTCTTTACTCATACCGCAATGCATGATCCCGTGACTAACGCCTTAGTCACATAGAGCTCATTATGATGATGCATTATCGAGTGGGCCCAGAGATACCTCTCCGTCACACGGAGTGACAAATCCCCGTCTCGATCCGTGCCAACCCAACAGACACTTTCGGAGATACCCATAGTGCACCTTTATAGTCACCCAGTTACGTTGTGACGTTTGGCACACCCAAAGCACTCCTACGGTATCCGGGAGTTGCACGATCTCATGGTCTAAGGAAAAGATACTTGACATTGGAAAAGCTCTAGCAAACGAAACTACACGATCTTTTATGCTATGCTTAGGATTGGGTCTTGTCCATCACATCATTCTCCTAATGATGTGATCCCGTTATCAACGACATCCCATGTCCATAGTCAGGAAACCATGACTATCTGTTGATCAATGAGCTAGTCAACTAGAGGCTCACTAGGGACACGTTGTGGTCTATGTATTCACACATGTATTACGATTTCCGGACAATAGAATTATAGCATGAACAATAGACGATTATCATGAACAAAGAAATATAATAATAACCATTTATTATTGCCTCTAGGGCATATTTCCAACAGTCTCCCACTTGCACTAGAGTCAATAATCTAGTTACATTGTGATGAATCGAACACCCATTGCGTCCTGGTGTTGATCATGTTTTTCTCTAGGGAGAGGTTTAGTCAACGGATCTGCTACATTCAGGTCCGTATGTACTTTACAAATATCTATGTCTCCATTTTGAACACTTTCACGAATGGAGTTGAAGCGACGCTTGATATGCCTGGTCTTCCTATGAAACCTAGGCTCCTTCGCAAGGGCAATAGCTCCAGTGTTGTCACAGAAGAGAGTCATCGGGCCCGACGCATTGGGAATCACCCCTAGGTCGGTAATGAACTCCTTCATCCAGACTGCTTCCTGTGCTGCCTCCGAGGCTGCCATGTACTCCGCTTCACATGTAGATCCTGCCACGACGCTTTGCTTGCAACTGCACCAGCTTACTGCTCCTCCATTCAAAATATACACGTATCCGGTTTGTGACTTCGAGTCATCCAGATCTGTGTCGAAGCTAGCGTCGACGTAACCCTTTACGACGAGCTCTTCGTCACCTCCATAAACGAGAAACATATCATTAGTCCTCTTCAGGTACTTCAGGATATTCTTGACCGCTGTCCAGTGTTCCATGCCGGGATTACTTTGGTACCTTCCTACCAAACTTACGGCAAGGTTTACATCAGGTCTGGTACACAGCATGGCATACATAATAGACCCTATGGCCGAGGCATAGGGGATGACACTCATCTTTTCTCTATCTTCTGTCGTGGTCGGGCATTGAGCCGTGCTCAATTGCACACCTTGCAATACAGGCAAGAACCCCTTCTTGGACTGATCCATATTGAACTTCTTCAATATCTTGTCAAGGTATGTACTCTGTGAAAGACCAATGAGGCGTCTCGATCTATCTCTATAGATCTTGATGCCTAATATATAAGCAGCTTCTCCAAGGTCCTTCATTGAAAAACACTTATTCAAATAGGCCTTTATACTTTCCAAGAATTCTATATCATTTCCCATCAATAGTATGTCATCCACATATAATATGAGAAATGCTACAAAGCTCCCACTCACTTTCTTGTAAACACAGGCTTCTCCATAAGTCTGTGTAAACCCAAACGCTTTGATCATCTCATCAAAGCGAATGTTCCAACTCCGAGATGCTTGCACCAGCCCATAGATTGAGCGTTGGAGCTTGCATACTTTGTTAGCATTCTTAGGATCGACAAAACCTTCCGGCTGCATCATATACAACTCTTCCTTAAGGAAGCCGTTAAGGAATGCCGTTTTGACGTCCATCTGCCATATCTCATAATCATAGTATGCGGCAATTTCTAACATGATTCGGACGGACTTCAGCTTCGCTACGGGTGAGAAAGTCTCATCGTAGTCAACCCCTTGAACTTGTCGATAACCCTTAGCGACAAGTCGAGCTTTGTAGATGGTCACATTACCATCTGCGTCCGTCTTCTTCTTAAAGATCCATTTGTTTTCTATGGCTCGCCGCTCATCGGGCAAGTCAGTCAAAGTCCATACTTTGTTTTCATACATGGATTCTATCTCGGATTTCATGGCTTCTAGCCATTTGTCGGAATCCGGGCCCGCCATCGCTTCTTCATAGTTCGAAGGTTCACCGTTGTCTAACAACATGATTTCCAGGACAGGGTTGCCGTACCACTCTGGTGCGGAACGTGTCCTTGTGGACCTACGAAGTTCAGTGACTTGATCCGAAGCTTCATGATCATCATCATTAACTTCCTCCCCAGTCGGTGTAGGCACCACAGGAACATTTTCCCGCGCTGTGCTACTTTCCGATTCGGAAGGGGTGACTATCACCTCATCAAGTTCCACTTTCCTCCCACTCAATTCTTTCGAGAGAAACTCCTTCTCCAGAAAGGACCCGTTCTTGGCAACGAAGATCTTGCCTTCGGATCTGAGGTAGAAGGTATACCCAATAGTTTCCTTAGGGTATCCTATGAAGACGCATTTTTCCGATTTGGGTTCGAGCTTTTCAGGTTGAAGTTTCTTGACATAAGCATCGCATCCCCAAACTTTTAGAAACGACAGCTTAGGTTTCTTCCCAAACCATAATTCATACGGTGTCGTCTCAACGGATTTTGACGGAGCCCTATTTAAAGTGAATGCGGCAGTCTCTAAAGCATAGCCCCAAAAAGAAAGCGGTAAATCGGTAAGAGACATCATAGATCGCACCATATCTAACAGAGTGCGATTACGACGTTCGGACACACCATTACGCTGAGGTGTTCCAGGCGGCGTGAGTTGTGAAACTATTCCACATTTTCTTAAGTGTGCCCCAAACTCATGACTCAAGTATTCTCCTCCACGATCTGATCGTAGAAACTTGATTTTCCTGTCACGTTGATTTTCAACCTCACTCTGAAATTCCTTGAACTTTTCAAAGGTTTCAGACTTGTGTTTCATTAAGTAGATATACCCATACCTACTTAAATCATCAGTGAGGGTGAGAACATAACGATAGCCACCGCGAGCCTCAACACTCATTGGACCGCACACATCAGTATGTATGATTTCCAATAAGTCGGTTGCTCGCTCCATTGTTCCTGAGAACGGAGTCTTGGTCATTTTACCCATAAGGCATGGTTCGCACGTGTCAAATGATTCATAATCAAGAGACTCTAAAAGTCCATCAGCATGGAGCTTCTTCATGCGTTTGACACCTATGTGACCAAGGCGGCAGTGCCACAAATATGTGGGACTATCATTATCAGCCTTACTTCTTTTGGTACTCACATTATGAACATGTGTAGCATCATGTTCGAGATTCATAAAGAATAAACCATTCACCATAGGAGCATGACCATAAAACATATCTCTCATAAAAATGGAACAACCATTATTCTCAGATTTAAAAGAGTAGCCATCTCGAATTAAACGAGATCCCGATACAATGTTCATGCTCAAAGCTGGCACTAAATAACAATTATTAAGGTTTAAAACTAATCCCGAAGGGAGATGCAGAGGCAGCGTGCCGACGGCGATCACATTGACCTTGGAAGCATTCCTGACGCGCATCGTCACCTCGTCCTTTGCCAGTTTCCGCTTATTCCGCAGCCCCTGCTTTGAGTTACAAATGTGAGCAACTGCACCGGTATCAAATACCCAGGAGCCACTACGGGTTCGGGAGACAAGCAGACATGACCGAGACGACTCTCCGGTCAATAACCAACAGCGGGATCTGGATACCCATGTTGGCTCCCACATGCTCCACGATGATCTCATCGGATGAACCACGATGTCGAGGATTCTATCAACCCCGTACGCTATTCCCTTTGTCTATCGATATGTTACTTGCCCGAGATTTGATCGTCGGTATCCCAATACCTCGTTCAATCTCGTTACCGGCAAGTCACTTTACTCGTACCGTAATGCATGATCCCATGACCAGACACTTGGTCACTCTGAGCTCATTATGATGATGCATTACCGAGTGGGCCCAGTGATACCTCTCCGTCATACAGAGTGACAAATCCCAGTCTTGATCCATGTCACCCAACAGACACTTTCGGAGATACCCGTAGTCTACCTTTATAGTCACCCAGTTACGTTGTGACGTTTGGCATACCCAAAGCACTCCTACGGTATCCGGGAGTTACACGATCTCATGGTCTAAGGAAAAGATACTTGACATTGGAAAACTCTAGCAAACGAACTATACGATCTTGTGCTATGTTTAGGATTGGGTCTTGTCCATCACATCATTCTCCCAATGATGTGATCTCGTTATCAATGACATCCAGTGTCCATAGTCAGGAAACCATGACTATCTGTTGATCAACGAGCTAGTCAACTAGAGGCTCACTAGGGACATGTTGGTGTCTGTTATTCACACATGTATTACGATTTCCGGATAACACAATTATAGCATGAATAAAGACAATTATCATGAACAAGGAAATATAATAATAATGCTTTTATTATTGCCTCTAGGGCATATTTCCAACAGTCTCCCACTTGCACTAGAGTCAATAATCTAGTTACATTGTGATGAATCGAACACCCATGGAATTCTGGTGTTTATCATGTTTTGCTCTAGGGAGAGGTTTAGTCAACGAATCTGCTATATTCAGGTCCGTATGTACTTTACAAATCTCTATGTCTCCATCTTGAACATTTTCACGAATGGAGTTGAAGCGACGCTTGATGTGCCTTGTCTTCTTGTGAAACCTGGGCTCCTTGGCAAGTGCAATAGCTCCAGTGTTGTCACAGAAGAGCTTGATCGGCCCCGACGCATTGGGTATGACTCCTAGGTCGGTGATGAACTCCTTCACCCATATTGCTTCATGTGCTGCCTCCGAGGCTGCCATGTACTCCGCTTCACATGTAGATCCCGCCACGACGCTTTGCTTGCAACTGCACCAGCTTACTGCCCCACCATTCAAAATATACACGTATCCGGTTTGTGACTTAGAGTCATCCAGATCTGTGTCGAAGCTAGTGTCGACGTAACCCTTTACGACGAGCTCTTCGTCACCTCCATAAACGAGAAACATTTCCTTAGTCCTTTTCAGGTACTTCAGGATATTCTTGACCGCTGTCCAGTGTTCCTTGCCGGGATTACTTTGGTACCTTCCTACCAAACTTACGGCAAGGTTTACATCAGGTCTGGTACACAGCATGGCATACATAATAGACCCTATGGCCGAGGCATAGGGGATGACACTCATCTCTTCTATATCTTCTGCCGTGGTCGGGCATTGAGCTGTGCTCAATTGCACACCTTGCAATACAGGCAAGAACCCCTTCTTGGACTGATCCATATTGAACTTCTTCAATATCTTGTCAAGGTATGTACTCTGTGAAAGACCAATGAGGCGTCTTGATCTATCTCTATAGATCTTGATGCCTAATATATAAGCAGCTTCTCCAAGGTCCTTCATTGAAAAACACTTATTCAAATAGGCTTTTATACTTTCCAAGAATTCTATATCATTTCCCATCAATAGTATGTCATCCACATATAATATGAGAAATGCTACAGAGCTCCCACTCACTTTCTTGTAAACACAGGCTTCTCCATAAGTCTGTGTAAACCCAAACGCTTTGATCATCTCATCAAAGCGAATGTTCCAACTCCGAGATGCTTGCACCAGCCCATAGATTGAGCGCTGGAGCTTGCATACTTTGTTAGCATTCTTAGGATCGACAAAACCTTCCGGCTGCATCATATACAACTCTTCCTTAAGGAAGCCGTTAAGGAATGCCGTTTTGACGTCCATCTGCCATATCTCATAATCATAGTATGCGGCAATTGCTAACATGATTCGGACGGACTTCAGCTTCGCTACGGGTGAGAAAGTCTCATCGTAGTCAACCCCTTGAACTTGTCGATAACCCTTAGCGACAAGTCGAGCTTTGTAGATGGTCACATTACCGTCCGCGTCCGTCTTCTTCTTAAAGATCCATTTGTTTTCTATGGCTCGCCGATCATCGGGCAAGTCAGTCAAAGTCCATACTTTGTTTTCATACATGGATCCTATCTCGGATTTCATGGCTTCTAGCCATTTGTCGGAATCCGGGCCCGCCATCGCTTCTTCAAGTTCGAAGGTTCACCGTTGTCTAACAACATGATTTCCAGGACAGGGTTGCCGTACCACTCTGGTGCGGAACGTGTCCTTGTGGACCTACGAAGTTCAGTGGCAACTTGATCCGTAGCTTCATGATCATCATCATTAACTTCCTCCCCAGTCGGTGTAGGCACCACAGGAACATCTTCCCGCGCTACGCTACTTTCCGGCTCGGAAGGGGTGACTATCACCTCATCAAGTTCCACTTTCCTCCCACTCAATTCTTTCGAGAGAAACTCCTTCTCTAGAAAGGACCCGTTCTTGGCAACGAAGATCTTGCCTTCGGATCTGAGGTAGAAGGTATACCCAATAGTTTCCTTAGGGTATCCTATGAAGACGCATTTTTCCGACTTGGGTTCGAGCTTTTCAGGTTGAAGTTTCTTGACATAAGCATCGCATCCCCAAACTTTTAGAAACAACAGCTTAGGTTTCTTCCCAAACCATAATTCATACGGTGTCGTCTCAACGGATTTCGACGGAGCCCTATTTAAAGTGAATGCGGCAGTCTCTAAAGCATAGCCCCAAAATGAGAGCAGTAAATCGGTAAGAGACATCATAGATCGCACCATATCCAATAGAGTGCGACTACGACGTTCGGACACACCATTTCTCTGAGGTGTTCCAGGCGGCGTGAGTTGTGAAACTATTCCACATTTCCTTAAGTGTGTACCAAATTCGTGACTTAAATATTCTCCACCACGATCTGATCGTAAGAATTTTATTTTCCTGTCACGTTGATTCTCAACTTCACTCTGAAATTCCTTGAACTTTTCAAAGGTTTCAGACTTGTGTTTCATTAGGTAGACACACCCATATCTACTTAAATCATCAGTGAGAGTGAGAACATAATGATATCCTCCGCGAGCCTCAACACTGATTAGACCGCACACATCGGTATGTATGATTTCCAATAAGTTGGTCGCTCGCTCCATTGTTCCGGAGAACGGAGTCTTGGTCATCTTACCCATGAGGCATGGTTCGCACGTGTCAAATGATTCGTAATCAAGAGACTCCAAAAGTCCATCTGCATGGAGCTTCTTCATGCGCTTGACACCAATGTGACCAAGGCGGCAGTGCCACAAGTATGTGGGACTATCATTATCAACTTTACATCTTTTGGTATTCACACTATGAACATGTGTAACATCACGTTCGAGATTCATCAAATATAAACCATTGACCAGCGGGGCATGACCATAAAACATATCTCTCAAATAAATAGAACAACCATTATTCTCGGATTTAAATGAGTAGCCATCTCGAATTAAACGAGATCCAGATACAATGTTCATGCTCAAAGCTGGCACTAAATAACAATTATTGAGGTTTAAAACTAATCCCGTGGGTAGATGTAGAGGTAGCGTGCCGACAGCGATCACATCGACCTTGGAACCATTCCCGACGCGCATCGTCACCTCGTCCTTCGGCAGTCTCCGTTTATTCCGTAGTTCCTGTTTTGAGCTACAAATATGAGCAACCGCACCGGTATCAAATACCCAGGAGCTACTACGAGTACTGGTAAGGTACACATCAATTACATGTATATCACATATACCTTTGGTGTTGCCGGCCTTCTTCTTGTCCGCTAAGTATTTGGGGCAGTTCCGCTTCCAGTGACCACTTCCCTTGCAATAAAAGCACTCAGTCTCGGGCTTGGGTCCATTCTTTGACTTCTTCCCAGTAACTGGTTTACCGGGTGCGGCAACTCCCTTGTCGTCCTTCTTGATGTTCTTCTTACCCTTGCCCTTCTTGAACTTAGTGGTTTTATTCACCATCAACACTTGATGTTCTTTTCTGATCTCTACCTCAGCTGATTTCAGCATTGAATATACCTCAGGAATGGTCTTTTCCATCCCCTGCATATTGAAGTTCATCACAAAGCTCTTGTAGCTTGGTGGAAGCGACTGGAGGATTCTGTCAATGACCGCGTCATCCGGGAGATTAACTCCCAGCTGAGACAAGCGGTTGTGCAACCCAGACATTCTGATTATGTGCTCACTAACAGAACTATTCTCCTCCATTTTACAGCTGAAGAACTTGTCGGAGACATCATATCTCTCAACCCGGGCATGAGCTTGGAAAACTAATTTCAGCTCCTCGAACATCTCATATGCTCCATGTTTCTCAAAACGCTTTTGAAGACCCGGTTCTAGGCTGTAAAGCATGCCGCACTGAACGAGGGAGTAATCATCAGCACGCTGCTGCCAAGCGTTCATAACGTCTTGGTTTTGTGGGATTGGTGTACACCTAGCGGTGCTTCTAAGACATAATCTTTCTTGGCTACTATGAGGATGATCCTCAGGTTCCGGACCCAGTCCGTATAGTTGCTGCCATCATCTTTCAGATTGGTTTTCTCTAGGAACGCGTTGAAATTGAGGACAACGTTGGCCATTTGATCTACAAGACATAGTGTAAAGATTTTAGACTAAGTTCATGATAATTAAGTTCATCTAATCAAATTATTTAATGAACTCCCACTCAGATAGACATCCCTCTAGTCATCTAAGTGATAGATGATCCGAATTTAACTAGGCCGTGTCCGATCATCACGTGAGACGGACTAGTCAAGATCGGAGAACATCTCCATGTTGATCGTATCTTCAATACGACTCATGCTCGACCTTTCGGTCCTCCGTGTTCCGAGGCCATGTCTGTACATGCTAGGCTCGTCAAGTCAACCTAAGTGTATTGCGTGTGTTTCGAGGCCATGTCTGTACATGCTAGGCTCGTCAACACCCGTTGTATTCGAACGTTAGAATCTATCACACCCGATCATCACGTGGTGCTTCGAAACAACGAACCTTCGCAACGGTGCACAGTTAGGGTGAACACTTTCTTGAAATTATTATAAGGGATCATCTTACTTACTACCGTCGTTCTAAGCAAATAAGATGCAAAAACATGATAAACATCACATGCAATCAAATGGTGACATGATATGGCCAATATCATTATGCTCCTTTGATCTCCATCTTCGGGGCACCATGATCATCTTCGTCACCGGCATGACACCATGATTTCCATCATCATGATCTCCATCATTGTGTCTTCATGAAGTCGTCACGCCAACG
Source organism: Triticum aestivum (assembly GCF_018294505.1). Taxonomy (NCBI): domain Eukaryota; kingdom Viridiplantae; phylum Streptophyta; class Magnoliopsida; order Poales; family Poaceae; genus Triticum; species Triticum aestivum. The sequence goes on along the minus strand of NC_057808.1, from coordinate 76,490,236 downwards.
ATTACTTCTACTTCTATGGCTAACGCGTTTAGCAACAAAGTAAAGTAAATTACATGGCGTTATTCAATGACACGCAGGTCATAAAAAATAATAAAGACAACTCCTATGGCTCCTGCCGGTTGTCATAATCATCGACATGCAAGTCGTGATTCCTATTACAAGAATATGATCAATCTCATACATCACATATATCATTCATCACATCTTCTGGCCATATCACATCACATAGCACTTGCTGCAAAAACAAGTTAGACGTCCTCTAATTGTTGTTGCAAGTTTTTACGTGGTTTGTAGGTTTCTAGCAAGAACGTTTTCTTACCTACGTTTGACCACAACGTGATTTGCCAATTTCTATTTACCCTTCATAAGGACCCTTTTCATCGAATCCGTTCCGACTAAAGTAGGAGAGACAGACACCCACTAGCCACCTTATGCAACTAGTGCATGTCAGTCGGTGGAACCTGTCTCACGTAAGCGTACGTGTAAGGTCGGTCCGGGCTGCTTCATCCTACAATGCCGCCGAAACAAGAAACGACTAGTAGCGGCAAGAAGAATTGGCAAACTCAACGCCCACAACTGCTTTGTGTTCCACTCGTGCATAGTAATTACGCATAGGCCTGGCTCATGATGCCACTGTTGGGAATCGTAGCATAATTTTAAAATTTTCCTACGCTCACCAAGATGCATCTATGGAGTATACTAGCAACGAGGGGAAAGGAGTGCATCTACATACCCTTGTAGATCGCGAGCGGAAGCGTTCCAATGAACGTGGATGACGGAGTCGTACTCGCCGTGATCCAAATCACCGATGACCGAGTGCCGAACGGACGGCACCTCCGCGTTCAACACACGTACGGTGCAGCGACGTCTTGTCACGACCGGTTTTTCAATAAAATGTTTATTGAGAGACCAATCCCTTTTACGGACCAGCGAGGAAGAATTCCTTCTCACTGGTAGACAATATCTTGGTCACAGAAGAAAAAAATACCAGGGGTACTAAATATAATACAAGGTTGAGCAGAGACTGCCCAACAATTTATTACATGCACGCCGTTAAAACAAGACGGCGGATAGGGTGGCAAACTACTAACTTACGATAATAACGGTGGTGGAAATATCACCGCGAAGCGAGTGATACGATTCCAGAAGACTACAGCTCTTCGAGCGTCGGAGTGAGGCTCGAGGAGACTTATTGCGGGTGGCGGAAGCGAATACAATACAAGTGACCAATGTCCGGGATCGCGCAGGACTGACTGGGACTCCTCTAGGCATCGGACGCGCTATCAAACTCCTCATCCAAGAGATCGCCTTCGTCAACATCTGGCCAAATCAACAAGCCAGGTGAGTACTATGAAAGTACTCGCAAGACAGTCCGAACACAAGATATAACAAAAGTAAACATGAAGCATATGAACAAGTTAACCGGTGTGATCAGACATAGAGATAATAAATACTGGGTGCCAAGCGAGGGTCTGAATGACGCCTCGAGTGGAAACTGCAGAATAGTAATATTGGTGCCAAACGAGTGTCTGAAAGACTCCTCGAGCGGAAAATGCGGAATATTAAAGCGGGTGCCAAACGAGTGTCTGAAAGACTCCTCGAGCGGAAAATGCGGAAAAATAATGCCACAGTCGGGCGTCGGGGCGACACCACATAAAGGGCTTATAACAGAAAATAATGACAGTGCATGCCGCAGTCGGACGTCTGAGCGACATCACATAAAGGGCTTATATTTAAAGTGAGAAACGAGTACACGCCACAGTCGGACGTCTGCGCGACGTCTCATAAAGGGCTTATATCACAACTCATTAATACAGTAGTTCGGGAACATAAATTATCACAAGCATGAGACAAATATAAAGTTAGTCCATCCACAGGAATAACAATAAATCTGAAATTACCACTTGAGCTTGTTCACCGGGGACAGGTTTTTCACACAGATAGGTATGGATATAATACTTACACTGCTTGATCATAGATACGATGATTTGGAAAGAATTGACTCTGCAGAGTTTGTACTTAACCACAGCCAACGGATTTCAGTAGTCGCGGGGACTAGTTCCGTCTACGGTGTTTTGGAAGAAACACGTCTAACCAGTACACAACCAATTCAACCATCCGAAGCCAGGATCACCCTCGGCAACGTTCAAGAAAAACCTTGAGACGGGGAGGCTACAACCTCGCGTAGCATGGGATCAAATTTCTATACGCGCGCTCTAAGGGGGTGCCCCCCCCCTCTCGGTCCCAACCGGAAACACCCATGCCCCCTGACCAAATGACTGGCTTTAATCCTGGGCCAAGGTACCATCATTCCGGCCTCTCTGTTTGGTGTGTACGTCGAAGAAAGTCGGATGACGCAAGGCTGGCATGCTACAACAGTACCACCTTGCTACCCTTCATGTCACCACATGATCAGGCCATCTCTCATCAGAGATCATCGCAACTTGGAACAACCGGGTCGTTGCCTTACAAGCAACGAGGTATTTACCGACACTCATATGCCACGCACAACTCTCACGTGAACATGTAAAACACTTGTCATATGAAATGTTCAAAACATTCTTGCCTGGTTCGGAGAAGTCGGAGTCTAGCTCGGCGAAGTTCGCGGCTCCGTCACCTCTCCCGGAACCTACGGCAATCACGAAACGGGTACTAACGCGAAAACCAACACATGCACATAAACTTTTCCAAATATTTTTCAAATAAATCCCATAAAAAAACTAGACAAAATTTGAAGATTGTCAGGAAAAGAATCACTCAAAAATACCTTTTTATTAAAAAGTTATAAAGGTTTCTGTCCAGGGACTTATCTGTAATGAAACAGAAAAGTTCCAGGGTTTTAACTGAGAAAACAGAAAACGCTTCGGTTGGGAATGCGCAAGCGCAAAGGAGAAAGCATATTCTGCCCGAAGGCGCCAACAGAAAACGGTTCGCGAATAAAAGAACAGAGGCTGACACGCGGGGTCCACATGTCAGGTTTGAAAAGCTCGCCGGCGCCCGAAGACTGCGGTGGACGCCGGCGTCGAACCACGGCGAGTTAGGAGGAACGCAGGGTACCAAGAGCTTCAGCGTCCTCTTCCGCGTCGGTGGGTGGTGGACTCGTCCAACGGGGAGCACCACGTCGACGGCGACACTTTCTCCGGCGGACGGCGGCTCGGGTGAGGATGGGGAACTCCGGTGGAGGGCTGCAAGCTTCAAATTGAAGTGCGGGTCAGAAAGAGGGATGCATGGTGAAGCTACTGGCAATAGAATGGAGGCGGAGGAGCACACACGGGGACGAATCGGGCTGGATCCCGTGGCGGGTCGCGGCGGCCGGACTCGAGGAAGGAGACCTCCTTGGGGCTCTTCCAGTGGCTAGGCGTGCTCTAGGGGGAGTGCAGGGCTGGTGGGTGCTCGAGTTGAAGCTCGGGGCCTCTATTTATAGGCAGATCGACGGGGTGGCCGTGAACGGAGAATCTCCGGCGAGCGATTACGGCGGGGCAGTGGATTGGCAGGTGGTTAGCGGTCGGGCAGCATCAGTGGAGGTTACTGGATTCATTTTGCAGCTAAACGGGGTCGGTCTTGGCGTAATGGCGTCGGTCCATGGTGAGGTGACCGCACGGGCTCAACGGCGGCAGAGAGCGCGCTCCGCGCTCTGCGGTTCACGACGAGAGCGGTAGCGCATTCGGGGGAGTGGAAGGCCAGGCGGCGAGCTCCGGTGGTTTGGGCGGCGCTGGGTGGCGTCGTCGGCGCCGTGTCTCCCGCCGGCGTCCGCAAAGCCGCCGCCGGCGTCGGTCATGGGGCGGCGCACCTTCTGCTGCTCGTCGCCGACGCCCGCAAGGCGCCAGGCGTTCGTGCGGTGCAGGAACAAGGGGGCGGGGACGAGGAGCAAGGCGACGCGGTAGCACTGGCGAGATCGACGTCCTCCTCTGAAGAAAACGACAGCAGCCACTTGACTGAATCTCTGAACTTTCTGAACTTTGACAAGGACAGTGCACTGCAGGTGTTCAACAGGAGGTTTTGGCTATGAGATAAATTTTTCCTGGAGCTGTAACTTGGTGAGATGACTACTCAAAGCACCCAGAGGCTGCCTGATTTTACTTGGAATTTTTGGAGAAGGTTTGGAATGAATTTCACCAAATTTGACAAATCTAGTCCAAACTTGCAGCAAGTGTAGTTTGGAAAATTTGAACTGAAGACCAGTGGATCTTCATGGTTCTAGGTTGAGGGTTCAAAGGACTAGGAGGGGAAAAAGGTTTGGTGCCAAAAATCAAGAAAGAAAGTGGAGTTCCTTTGTAAATCTCCAAGTGGTAGAATAGAAGGCAGAAATTTGTTTGAATATAATTTGAATGGAAATAAGCACATGGGGAGGTTCAACCTGCTGGATTTGATGCAAATCATGATCCAGAGGTGAGGGAGTGGTGAGGAGAGAGGATTTGCACTAATGCCATGGCAAGAAGGAATTGTTGAAAGTGGCAAAGGATTTTCCAAAAGCCATAGTGCAAATTCAAAAAGGTTTTCAAAAGTTATTTTCCCCAAAAGAAAAACATTTTGTCTTGAGTCTAAATGAAGGGCAAGAACTTCCAAGACCAAAGGCAGATCTTGGGTGAGTCCAAATAAAACTTTTGCCATAAGGAAAAAATATTTGAGAGTGAGAGTTCTCTTAAAGGAAAAAATTTAAATCACTCCCCTCAAGTCAAATAGAAATCTTTTGAAAAACCCAAATAAAAACTTGGGTGTGACAACACCTACCCCCTTAGGAAAAATCTCGTCCTCGAGATTTCTGCTGATCCTCAAATTGATGTGGATACTCTGCTCGAAGGAAATCTTCCCTTTCCCATGTAGCTTCATCCTCAGTGTGGTTGCTCCACTGAACCCCGAAGAATCTTGTCGTTTTCTGACGGGTCCTCCATTCAGACTCTTCTAAAATCTTTACTGGCCTTTCTCTATAGGTGAGATCTGGTTGCATATCATTGTCCTCATGAGGTACGTGTTTTTCTGGGTTGCTCACACATTTTCTTAACTGTGAGACGTGGAACACGTCATGGACGTCTGACAGCTCCTTGGGGAGGTCTAGTTGGTAGGCCACCGTGCCTCTTCGTGCCTTTACACAAAATGGTCCAATAAATCTTGGGGCTAGCTTCCCCTTAATTTTGAACCGTTGCAGACCCCTCATAGGAGATACTCGGAGGTATACGGAATCACCAGGTTCAAAGCTAACCTCACGGTGCTTCTGATCATAGTAGCTCTTTTGTCGGCTCTGTGCTGTCTTGAGTCTGTCCCTGATTTGTTTAACTTTCTCCTCGGCCTCTTTAAGCATGTCTGGGCTGAAGATACGGCTGTCACCTGTTTCTGACCAATTCAGAGGGGTATGACATCTTCGTCCGTACAACGCTTCAAAGGGTGCCATTTGCAAGCTGGCTTGGTAACTGTTGTTGTAAGCAAATTCGGCATACGGCAAACTCTCTTCCCAACTGGACCCATAGGTGAGCACACAGGCTCTTAGCATATCCTCTAGGATTTGGTTTACACGTTCTGTTTGTCCATCGGTCTGAGGGTGGTATGCCGTACTGAAAGCCAGTTGCGTGCCCAGAGCTTGTTGTAGGTGATCCCAAAATTTGGAGACGAATTGGGTGCCTCGGTCTGATAATATAGTCTTTGGGACTCCGTGCAAGCAAACTATACGGGAGAGATAGAGTTTTGCCAGTCTTTGTGTGGAGTAGGTAGTCTTCACGGGAATGAAATGAGCAACCTTGGTTAGTCGGTCTGTGATGACCCATATGGCGTCATTTCCGCGTTGTGATCGGGGTAATCCGACAATGAAGTCCATTCCGATTTCATCCCATTTCCACTCCGGTATCCTGTTAGGCTGGAGTAGCCCTGCTGGCTTTTGGTGCTCTGCCTTGATGCGCTGACATGAATCGCAACAAGCAATGAACGTGGCTATATCTCTTTTCATACCGTGCCACCAAAATCTTTCCTGGATGTCCTTGTACATTTTGGTTCCTCCAGGATGGATCGAGTATGGGGCGGTGTGGCTTTCCGTCAAGATCTGTTGTTTGAGTTCCTCAATGTTAGGTACGCAAAGTCTGTCTCAGTACCATAATGTTCCTTCACTGTCCGTGACGAATTCTGAAGTCTTACTAAGATTCATTTTCTTCTTTATGCCTTCGATACTGGGATGTCCCCGTTGAGCCTTCTTGATTTGTTCCACTAGGGTGGGTTGTATCTCCAGGTTCGATACGGTGCCCTCAGAGACTAACATCATGTTGAGCCTAGTGAACTCTCGCTGAAACTCAGGCCTCAAATTTTGCTGACCGTCACTGTCCGGGCTAGGGTTTCGACTAAGGGCATCGGCCACTACATTTGCTTTCCCTGGGTGGTAGTGAATACCGACGTCATAGTCCTTGACCAGTTCCAACCAGCGTCGTTGGCGTAAATTCAGCTCTGGCTGTGTGAAAATATATTTGAGGCTCTTATGGTCCGTATATATTTCACAGCGATTTCCCAACAGAAAGTGCCTCCACTCCTTGAGTGCATGTATAACTGCTGCTAGCTCCAGGTCATGTGTTGGGTAATTTTCCTCATGTTTTCGCAGCTGCTTGGAGGCATATGCGACAACCTTGCCATCCTGCATTAGCACACATCCGAGACCTTTTCGGGACGCGTCACAATACACTTCAAAGCTCTTGTGTATGTCTGGTACGGTTAAGACCGGTGCGGTTGTCAGTTTCTTCTTGAGTTCTTGGAAGCTCTGCTCGCATGCTTCCGTCCATACAAATTTCTTGTCCTTCTTGAGTAACTGTGTTATAGGTTTTGCCACAGTGGAGAATCCTTCAATAAATCTCCTGTAATACCCGGCCATTCCTAGGAAACTCCGCACATCTGCAACATTCGCGGGTGGCTTCCAGCTTAGTATGGCCTTGACCTTTTCTGGGTCTACGGCCACGCCTTCTTGGTTCAATATATGGCCCAGGAAACCAACTTGTCTTAGCCAAAATTCGCATTTGCTAAATTTGGCGTACAACTGATGTTTCCTCAATTCTCCCAAAACAATTCTGAGGTGCTCAGCATGCTCTTCTGGTGTCCTTGAGTAAACCAAAATATCGTCAATGAATACCACCACAAATTTGTCCATGAATTTCATGAACACTTTGTTCATGAGGTGGACGAAATATGCGGGGGCGTTCGTTAGTCCAAAAGGCATCACCGTAAACTCGTATAACCCATATCTGGAAGTGAAAGCTGTCTTGGGAATATCTTCCGTCCGTACCTTCAATTGGTGATATCCTGATCTCAAATCAATTTTTGAGAATACCTTGGCCTGTGCGAGCTGGTCAAACAAATCATTTATTCGTGCCATCGGATATTTGTTTTTGATGGTGACCATATTGAGGGCTCGATAGTCTATGCACAGCCTCAGTGTCCCATCTTTCTTTTTGGCGAACAACACAGGCGAACCCCAAGGTGAGGAGCTGGCTCGAATAAATCCTTTGTCCAACAATTCCTTTATCTGCTTCTTCAGCTCCACCAATTCTGAGGGTGCCATTCTATACGGCTTTTTATAGATGGGAGCGGTGCCAGGTGCTAGTTCAATGCTGAATTCTATCTCTTGGTCTGGTGGCATGCCTGGTAGTTCTTCCGGGAACACATCGGGGAACTCGCATACCACTGGAACTTTCCTCAGTTCCGCAATGTCCATTTTGTTCAGTTTTGGTTTCTGGGATTGTGGCCTTTCTTGAGCGGAAACTCTTATAGTCTTGCCGTGATGGTGAGTGAGAATCACTGTCCGATTGAAACAGTCGATGAATCCTTTGTTGGTGGTCAACCAGTCCATCCCTAAAATGACATCCAGTCCTTTACTTTCCAACACGATGAGATTCGCGGGGAATTGTAGTCCTTCGAACTCAATGACCACTCCTTGGCAGTAACCTTGAGCGATTTGCTTATTTCCGGGGGACTTGATGATCATAGATTTTTCCAAGGGAAGTATCGGAAAACCGTGTTGCGAAACAAAACTCTTTGAAACGAACGAATGGGAAGCTCCAGAATCAAACAAAACCGTGGCAGGTACTGTGTTGACAGGGAACGTACCGAGCACGATGTTTGGGGCATTCTGCGCTTCTTCCCTGGTCACATGGTTCAGGTGACCCTTCCTGTGGTTGTTGCTGGGGTTGAAGTTGTTGCGCTTGGGGGCTGGATTGTTCCCACCATTGTTCGGCTTGGGTGCCGAGTCTCTCGGCTTCGGGCACTGTTTAGCATAATGCCCTTGTTGACCACAAGCATAGCAGGTGACCCCTGGACGGTATGTGAACTCCTTGTCCCTGGCATGAAACTGTCTGACGGGCCTTGGCTCAGTAGTCGTGGATCTCCTTGTGTCTGTCCTTGGGACCTCAGTCTTGCCTCGGTTGCTGCGGGCAAGAGTCGTCTTGTCCCTCTTCCGCTTACGGATATCTTCTAGACTACGGCGCTCATTCTCCAAGGTGATGGCCTTGTCCACCAGCGTCTTAAAATCCGGGAAGGTGTGTATGATCAGTTGGCATCTTAACGCTGGTGCCAGGCCGTCTAGGAATTTTTCCATCTTCTTGTTTTCTGTCATGTGCTCGTCATAGGCATAACGAGACAGCTGGGTGAACTGACCGTTGTATTCTGTGACGGACATGCCTCTTTGCTTTAGGTCATCAAATTCTCTCTTCTTGATCTTTAGGATGCTCCTGGGGATGTGTGCCCCACGGAAGCCTTCCTTGAATTCTTCCCAGGTGATGTTGTGTTCCCTAGGATGCATGTGTAGGAAGTTTTCCCACCATGCTGCGGCTGCTCCAGTAAGGTAGTGTGGTGCATAAAGCACCTTCTCATGATCTGAGCACTGAGCGATAATCAGTTTCCTTTCAATCTCACGAAGCCAATCATCGGCTTTTAGCGGTCTATCGGTGTGAGCAAAAGTTGAGGGGCGAGTCTTCTGTAACTCAGATAACTTGGAATGTGGTTGATAGGGTTCACGGTGGTTTCCCATATTGATGACATGATTCATCATCTCTTGGTGTTGTTGCTGGCTTTGCTCGAAGAGACGGCATACTTGGGACAGTGCTGCTTCGCTGTCTGGTTGGCTGGACTGACCCTGAGTGAAATTGTTGCTGGTCTGCGTCCCGTAAACCTCTTCTGGCTGACTGGGCATAGAGCGAGTCCATGGGCGAGACATTTTTCTAGTCTGGGGTATTATTTGCAAAACCCATGAGAAAAACTGTGTAGCACAAGAAGAATCTTGCAAAGGCGATAATTAAAGAGGCTTCAAGGTTTTCAAAGAAACACAACTGATTTTTCACGGAGAACAAGTGCTTAACATAAAGCTTACATGCGAAAAGCAAACACATGATACAGCACTCAGGATGCGCGTACACATCCTGACATGTTATTTAAAAACTAGCGTACTACTCTGGAAGGCAGCAACCACACCAATACAAACTAGCGTACAGATAAAACAACACATCATACAAGCAGGCATAACACGCGGCTACTCGGTGCTCTCAGTCGGAGATGGTGAAGATCTCCTTCCCCTTGCCGATGGCAAGGCTCAGCGGTCCAGGAGAATCAACCTCCTCCTCTCTAGCTGGCTCCTGGCGCGCGATGCTGTGCGGCGGTGATGGAGCAGGGGCGACTGGTGGTAGAGCGCGTGCGGCAGGCGGTGCGGCTTTGACCGGAGTAGGAGCGATGACTCGGTCGAACTCCTCAGTGGTAGGCAGACGGCGAGCAGTGGCCAAAACGGCCGGTGCATATGAGGCTGAAGACGAGACGAATGTCAGAGGCGGCGCCGTGTGGAGAAGCTCCTTCCTGCTGGCAGGACCGCCCCGGACTAAGTCCATGCGGGCAGCCACAAGATCATCTACGAGGTTGTCGAAAGACTCCTCCAGAGCCTTGAGATACTCCACAACCATCTCGATGGCTTCATCTCGTTCTCCCCGATGGCAGGCGAACGCATAGTGGCTGGTGTAAGGCACATGGCATGGGAGGTAGCGGTAGCGACGAGTCTTCATCGTAGGAAGGATGTCCCGAAGGCGAGCTATCACCTCGCGGGCAGCCATCTGCATAGCATGCCTCTCCGTAGGCATGGCCCTTCCCGTAAAACGGAAGTGATGAGCAGCAGAACGTCCTCCCCTGAACTGCACCACGGCTTGGTGCATAAACACGTCGTCACTGAGCTTGTGCTGATAGAGCGTGAACTCCGGGCGAGCTACTGGCCCGATCGCGAGCTTGGTGATGGAGACGAGGAGCTTGACAAACCCCTCGGGCACGTTGGTGAACACTCGATTCTCACAGCTGCTGCCAGCCATCTACAAAAGTAGGCAAAAATTCTGAGTAGTCATGTCATAAATTTATGATGACCAACAGAAAATAGCTACAATTGCAAAATGCTGAAAAGGCACAAAGGACGCTAATAACCGATTAGCGATCGCACCTAGTGGCTTCCTACAGTCAGCCTGGCTCTGATACCAAGCTTGTCACGACCGGTTTTTCAATAAAATGTTTATTGAGAGACCAATCCCTTTTACGGACCAGCGAGGAAGAATTCCTTCTCACTGGTAGACAATATCTTGGTCACAGAAGAAAAAAATACCAGGGGTACTAAATATAATACAAGGTTGAGCAGAGACTGCCCAACAATTTATTACATGCACGCTGTTAAAACAAGACGGCGGATAGGGTGGCAAACTACTAACTTACGATAATAACGGTGGTGGAAATATCACCGCGAAGCGAGTGATACGATTCCAGAAGACTACAGCTCTTCGAGCGTCGGAGTGAGGCTCGAGGATACTTATTGCGGGTGGCGGAAGCGAATACAATACAAGTGACCAAAGTCCGGGAGCGCGCAGGACTGACTGGGACTCCTCTAGGCATCGGACGCGCTATCAAACTCCTCATCCAAGAGATCGCCTTCGTCAACATCTGGCCAAATCAACAAGCCAGGTGAGTACTATGAAAGTACTCGCAAGACAGTCCGAACACAAGATATAACAAAAGTAAACATGAAGCATATGAACAAGTTAACCGGTGCGATCAGACATAGAGATAATAAATACTGGGTGCCAAGCGAGGGTCTGAATGACGCCTCGAGCGGAAACTGCAGAATAGTAATACTGGTGCCAAACGAGTGTCTGAAAGACTCCTCGAGCGGAAAATGCGGAATATTAAAGCGGGTGCCAAACGAGTGTCTGAAAGACTCCTCGAGCGGAAAATGCGGAAAAATAATGCCACAGTCGGGCGTCGGGGCGACACCACATAAAGGGCTTATAACAGAAAATAATGACAGTGCATGCCGCAGTCGGACGTCTGAGCGACATCACATAAAGGGCTTATATTTAAAGTGAGAAACGAGTACACGCCACAGTCGGACGTCTGCGCGACGTCTCATAAAGGGCTTATATCACAACTCATTAATACAGTAGTTCGGGAACATAAATTATCACAAGCATGAGACAAATATAAAGTTAGTCCATCCACAGGAATAACAATAAATCTGAATTTACCACTTGAGCTTGTTCACCGGGGACATGTTTTTCACACAGATAGGTATGGATATAATACTTACACTGCTTGATCATAGATACGATGATTTGGAAAGAATTGACTCTGCAGAGTTTGTACTTAACCACAGCCAACGGATTTCAGTAGTCGCGGGGACTAGTTCCGTCTACGGTGTTTTGGAAGAAACACGTCTAACCAGTACACACCCAATTGAACCATCCGAAGCCAGGGATCACCCTCGGCAACGTTCAAGAAAAACCTTGAGACGGGGAGGCTACAACCTCGCGTAGCATGGGATCAAATTTCTATACGCGCGCTCTAAGGGGGTGCCCCCCCCTCTCGGTCCCAACCGGAAACACCCATGCCCCCTGACCGAATGACTGGCTTTAATCCTGGGCCAAGGTACCATCATTCCGGCCTCTCTGTTTGGTGTGTACACGGAAAGAGGTTACCAACTTACTAAACCGCATCCTGGCAATGAGACATGTGGTAGCACGGAAAGGGGAAAGAACGGTAACGCGGCTCCAACCACGTTAACGTCGGAGAAAGTCGGATGACGCAAGGCTGGCATGCTACAATAGTACCACCTTGCTGCCCTTCATGTCACCACATGATCAGGCCATCTCTCATCAGAGATCATCGCAACTTTGGAACATGCGAGAAAAGATCGATAACGTGGCTCCAACCACGTTAACGTCGAAGAAAGTCGGATGACGCAAGGCTGGCATGCTACAACAGTACCACCTTGCTGCCCTTCATGTCACCACCTGATCAGGCCATCTCTCATCAGAGATCATCGCAACTTGGAACAACCGGGTCGTTGCCTTACAAGCAACGAGGTATTTACCGACACTCATATGCCACGCACAAACTCTCACGTGAACATGTAAAACACTTGTCATATCAAACGTTCGAAACATGCTTGCCTGGTTCGGAGAAGTCGGAGTCTAGCTCGGCGAAGTTCGCGGCTCCGTCACCTCTCCCGGAACCTACGGCAATCACGAAACGGGTACTAACGTGAAAACCAACACATGCACAGAAACTTTTCCAAATATTTTTCAAATAAATCCCATAAAAACTAGACAAAACTTGAAGATTGTCAGAAAAAGAATCACTCAAAAATACCTTTTTATTAAAAAGTTATAAAGGTTTCTGTCCAGGGACTTATCTGTAATGAAACAGAAAAGTTCCAGGGTTTTAACTGAGAAAAAAGAAAACGCTTCGGTTGGGAATGCGCAAGCGCAAAGGAGAAAGCGTATTCTGCCCGAAGGCGCCAACAGAAAACGGTTCGCGAATAAAAGAACAGAGGCTGACACGCGGGGTCCACATGTCAGGTTTGAAAAGCTCGCCGGCGCCCGAAGACTGCGGTGGACGCCGGCGTCGAACCACGGCGAGTTAGGAGGAACGCAGGGTACCAAGAGCTTCAGCGTCCTCTTCCGCGTCGGTGGGTGGTGGACTCATCCATCGGGGAGCACCACGTCGACGGCGACACTTTCTCCGGCGGACGGCGGCTCGGGTGAGGATGGGGAACTCCGGTGGAGGGCTGCAAGCTTCAAATTGAAGTGCGGATCAGAAAGAGGGATGCATGGTGAAGCTACTGGCAATAGAATGGAGGCGGAGGAGCACACACGGGGACGAATCGGGCTGGATCCCATGGCGGGTCGCGGCGGCCGGAGTCGAGGAAGGAGACCTCCTTGGGGCTCTTCCAGTGGCTAGGCGTGCTCTAGGGGGAGTGCAGGGCTGGTGGGTGCTCGAGTTGAAGCTCGGGGCCTCTATTTATAGGCAGATCGATGGGGTGGCCGTGAACGGAGAATCTTCGGCGAGCGATTACGGCGGGGCAGTGGATTGGCAGGTGGTTTGAGCGGTCGGGCAGCATCAGTGGAGCTTACTGGATTCATTTTGCAGCTAAACGGGGTCGGTCTTGGCGTAATGGCGTGGGTCCACGGTGAGGTGACCGCACGGGCTCAATGGCGGCAGAGAGCGCGCTCCGCGCTCTGCGGTTCACGACGAGAGCGGCAGCGCGTTCGGGGGAGTGGAAGGCCACGCGGCGAGCTCCGGTGGTTTGGGCGGCGCTGGGTGGCGTCGTCGGCGCCGTGTCTCCCGCTGGCGTCCGCAAAGCCGCCGCCGGCGTCGGTCACGGGGCGGCGCACCTTTTGCTGCTCGTCGCCGACGCCCGCAAGGCGCCAGGCATTCGTGCGGTGCAGGAACAAGGGGGCGGGGACGAGGAGCAAGGGGACGCGGTGGCACTGGCGAGATCGACGTCCTCCTCTGAAGAAAACGACAGCAGCCACATGACTGAATCTCTAAACTTTCTGAACTTTGAGAAGGACAGTGCACTGCATGTGTTCGACAGGAGGTTTTGGCTATGAGATAAATTTTTCCTGGAGCCGTAACTTGGTGAGATGACTACTCAAAGCACCCAGAGGCTGCCTGATTTTACTTGGAATTTTTGGAGAAGGTTTGGAATGAATTTCACCAAATTTGACAAATCTGGTCCAAACTTGCAGCAAGTGTAGTTTGGAAAATTTGAACTGAAGACCAGTGGATCTTCATGGTTCTAGGTTGAGGGTTCAAAGGACTAGGAGGGGAAAAAGGTGGTGCCAAAAATCAAGACAGAAAGTGGAGTTCCTTTGTAAATCTCCAAGTGGTAGAATAGAAGGCAGAAATTTGTTTGAATATAATTTGAATGGAAATAATCACATGGGGAGGTTCAACCTGCTGGATTTGATGCAAATCATGATCCAGAGGTGAGGGAGTGGTTAGGAGAGAGGATTTGCACTAATGCCATGGCAAGAAGGAATTGTTGAAAGTGGCAAAGGATTTTCCAAAAGCCATAGTGCAAATTCAAAAAGGTTTTCAAAATTTATTTTCCCCAAAAGAAAAACATTTTGTCTTGAGTCCAAATGAAGGGCAAGAACTTCCAAGACCAAAGGCAGATCTTGGGTGAGTCCAAATAAAACTTTTGCCATAAGGAAAAAATATTTGAGAGTGAGAGTTCTCTTAAAGGAAAAATTTAAATCACTCCCCTCAAGTCAAAAAGAAATCTTTTGAAAAATCCAAATAAAAACTTGGGTGTCACACGTCTCCTCCTTCTTGATCCAGCAAGGGGGAAGGAGAGGTTGATGGAGATCCAGCAGCACGACGGCGTGGTGGTGGATGTAGCGGGATGCCGGGAGGGCTTCGCCGAGCATATACGAGAGAGAGAGGTGTTGCAGGGGGAGAGGGAGGCGCCCAAGGCTGTAATACTACTGCCCTCCCTCCCCCCCCTTTATATAGGCCCCCTTGGGAGGGGGGGCGCCGGCCAAACCCATCTAGGGTGGGGGCGGCGGCCAAGGGGGGTGCCTTGCCCCCCAAGGCAAGTGGGAAGCCCCCCCACCCTAGGGTTCCCAACCCTAGGCGCATGGGGGGAGGCCCATGGGGGGCGCCCAGCCCACTAGGGGCTGGTTCCCTTCCCACTTCAGCCCACGGGGCCCTCCGGGATAGGTGGCCCCACCCGGTGGACCCCCGGGACCCTTCCGGTGGTCCCGGTACAAAACCGGTAACCCCCGAAACTTTCCCGGTGGCCGAAACTTGACTTCCTATATATAATTCTTCACCTCCGGACCATTCCGGAACCTCTCGTGACGTCCGGGATCTCATCCGGGACTCCGAACAACTTTCGGGTTTCCGCATACACATATCTCTACAACCCTAGCGTCACCGAACCTTAAGTGTGTAGACCCTACGGGTTCGGGAGACATGCAGACATGACCGAGACGCCTCTCCGGTCAATAACCAACAGCGGGATCTGGATACCCATGTTGGCTCCCACATGTTCCACGATGATCTCATCGGATGAACCACGGTGTCGAGGATTCAATCAATCCCGTATGCAATTCCCTTTGTCAATCGGTATGTTACTTGCCCGAGATTCGATCGTCGGTACCCCAATACCTTGTTCAATCTCGTTACCGGCAAGTCTCTTTACTCGTACCGCAATGCATGATCCCGTGACTAATTCCTTAGTCACATAGAGCTCATTATGATGATGCATTACCGAGTGGGCCCAGAGATACCTCTCCGTCACACGGAGTGACAAATCCCAGTCTCGATCCGTGCCAACCCAACAGACACTTTCGGAGATACACGTAGTGCACCTTTATAGTCACCCAGTTACGTTGTGACGTTTGGCACACCCAAAGCACTCCTACGGTATCCGGGAGTTGCACGATCTCATGGTCTAAGGAAAAGATACTTGACATTGGAAAAGCTTTAGCAAACGAAACTACACGATCTTTTATGCTATGCTTAGGATTGGGTCTTGTCCATCACATCATTCTCCTAATGATGTGATCCCGTTATCAACGACATCCCATGTCCATAGTCAGGAAACCATGACTATCTGTTGATCAACAAGCTAGTCAACTAGAGGCTCACTAGGGACACGTTGTGGTCTATGTATTCACACATGTATTACGATTTCCGGACAATACAATTATAGCATGAACAATAGACGATTATCATGAACAAAGAAATATAATAATAACCATTTATTATTGCCTCTAGGGAATATTTCCAACAGTCTCCCACTGCACTAGAGTCAATAATCTAGTTACATTGTGATGAATCGAACACCCATTGCGTCCTGGTGTTGATCATGTTTTGCTCTAGGGAGAGGTTTAGTCAACGGATCTGCTACATTCAGGTCCGTATGTACTTTACAAATATCTATGTCTCCATTTTGAACACTTTCACAAATGGAGTTGAAGCGACGCTTGATATGCCTGGTCTTCCTGTGAAACCTGGGCTCCTTCGCAAGGGCAATAGCTCCAGTGTTGTCACAGAAGAGAGTCATCGGGCCCGACGCATTGGGAATCACCCCTAGGTCGGTAATGAACTCCTTCATCCAGACTGCTTCCTGTGCTGCCTCCGAGGCTGCCATGTACTCCGCTTCACATGTAGATCCCGCCACGACGCTTTGCTTGCAACTGCACCAGTTCGAATCATATCTATTTAAGACAAAGCAGCATAGACAGAATATAAGTGTGGGAAACTACACAGCAATAACAACACTTGTAATGTGCATGGCATGAGAATATAACTGTTTATTCAATTGAAACTGAAATCAACATAGAGCAAGTTACAACAGCAAACAGCCAAACTCGTTGAGGAAACAGGTTTAAAACATACCTGTTGCGCCATTGGAGTTTCAATTGCATCCTTCAAATTTGAAATTAGTTGGTACCAGTAAATACAGTGATGCAAGAGCAAAGTAGTATGACCAATAGCTACGGAACCTGACCTGAGAACAATTCTTCTTCTGCTTTAAGCGTTGACTTCGGGTTCGGAGTGGTGGTCCTCGTGATTTGGGCACTGCAGTTGCCTTACTAACTGCTCGTGTTTGGGTGCTCTGTGGTGGAGACGGTGTTGTGTCAACGGGAACTGGGTGTCTATCTGCTGGGGTTGGGGTTAGAAGGGGTGTAGCTGGTTCTCTGTCCAACTAGGTAGGGGCACAATCTGCATGAGTGTGGGTTATGTGTGGTGGGGCTGGTTCTTGGGCAAGTACAACCGTGGTTCTATCTGCATCGACAGGTAGCACGATCTTTTCTGAAGACCGTGTTTTTACTCCCACAGATACTGCCATCACTCCCTCCAATTGAAATGGCTGATAAACAAGAAAAGTAATTGAATGTACAGACATTGTAAGATAGATAGGTGCAATGGATAGTAGGGAAGAAAACATGGCATGAAATAATTCACATTTATGTTGTCTAAGCAAACAGAATAGCAGGACATAATTTCACATATATGATGGCAAATTAAACAGGATAGCATGACACAATTTCACATGTATGATGGCTAACTAAACAGGATAGAATGACATACTTCAAAATATGATGACTATGTAAACAGGATGACATGATATAACTATACGATGTGTCTATTAAAGTGGTTGGCATGCCATAAATCACAAACATGTCGTCGATGGAAACATGATGGCATGATATAATTCACAGATAGAATGACATAATTTAAAATATGATGACTATGTAAACAGGATGAGATGATATAACTATATTATGTCTTTAGAAAATGGGTTGGCATGCCATAATTCAGATACATGCTGTCTATGTAAACATCATGGCATGACATAATTCAAATATATGATTTATATACTAAGGAAGTGAGCAGAGGGCAATCGCATATATGATGTGTCAACTAAGGAGATGGTATTCAATATTGTGTATATGATGTAAAAACTAAGCATTGCAATACAACATATGCATTATATGAGTAATATAACCCTGCCAAGTTTGAGCATACACCTCAGGGGGATAATAGGACTGGTCATCTGCCTCTGAATCCTCCTCTGAAGAGCTATCTGTAACCAACAAGATATCTGCTTCAGCAGGTAGCATTATCTGCTCTGAAGACCTTGTTTTCACTCCAGATTTCTCCATCGCCAATTCAAATGGCTGATGCACAGGAAGAGCAGTTGAATATACAAACATTGTCGACAAAAGCAATGAGAAATACAAAAAAAGGACGGCATGATATAATTCACATATATGACGCTTTCCTAAACAGCATGGCATTGCATAATTGCATACATAATGCCTTGCAACAAGATAACATTGCATAATTCACATATATAATGTCTTGCAACAAGATGGCATTGCATAATTCACATATATGGTAATTAGACAGTAAACAGGTGGCATTCACACAAAGCATGTCTAAACTCAGCAAATGACATAGCAATGCAAGATACCATATGCACGATATGAGCAACATAACCCTGCCAAGTTAGGGCATGCACCTCGGGGGGGGGGATATGACTGGTCATCTGTCTCTCAATCCTCCTCTAAGGAGCTATCGGTAACCAGCAAGACATGCGCTTTGTCAGATAGCATTGTCTGCTCTGAAGACCTTGTTTCCACTCTAGATTTTTCCATGACCGTGCCGAATGGCTGATGCACAGGAAGAGTAATTGAATGTACTAAAATTGTTGACAAATTTAACACGTAATAAAAAAATGATGGCATGATATAATTCACATATAAGATGACTGGCTAACTAGGGTGGCATTGCAAAATTCACATATATGATGCCTGGCTAGACAAGATGGCATTGCATGATTCACATATACGATAAAGAAACTAAACAGATGGCATTGACACAAAGCATGTCTAAACTAAGCAGATGACATCTTTAATGTATACAGTAAGCAATGCAAGGCACCATATGGATGATATTACCAACATCAGCATGCCAAGTTAGAGCGAAGACCTCATGGGGTAAATAGGAGTGGTCTTCTCCTTCTGAATCCCCCTCAGAATAGTTATCTTCCTCTTGATTACGATCCGAAATGGGTGGAGGGGGGGCTGCCTTTGCGCCCACCATGGAACGACGTCTGCATGAAATTTTATTGCCACGCAAGGCTCGTCTCTTTTGCTCTACATGATCAGTTCCATTGTGTACAATAACTGGCATGCATAGGAATAAAACATAGTGAGATTATGTAAGGAGTGCATGCACAAATCCAGAGTGATGGTAGCAAACTGTGGATAGACCCAAAACCAATGATAGTAGGCAGATAATAGCTTCAGTTAAAAAATACAGATAATGGCTCCTTTAATGTTTGTTTGCACCCAACATGAAACTCATAGTAGACACCGGAGATTAACCAGATAGTAGACAGATAGTACTGATTGCTGCCCCAATATGTACCCCACAACCATTTAAAAACTCAAGTTTCAGCATTAGTTTGGACCTGACTCGGAGTCTAATAGGTGAACACGACGATAATGTAGCATGTCATCATATTAAGCGACGCATAACGTAAGCAGACACGGAAGAGTGCGACCTCTCTTGCGAACCCGTGTAGTCCTCAAGGTCATCTGCTTAGTTGATGATGGTAATGCAGTTGTCGTGGCTGCCGGCGGCGGGGAAGAAGATCTGAGGCGGCGAAAGACAGTCTGGAGAGCGGATCCCTACTGTGGTGAACCCTTCCGTTGTTGGAGCAGCTGAGCTGGGGTGGAACACAGCGCCGCAGGAGCAGGACAAACCACACAAGGTTTTCTTTGACACATATCTATAACAGAAGTAATTGAGTAAGGGCTTGTTTGAATTTGAGGATTCTAACAATGCAGGGATAGGAAATAGACAGGAATAGGATAGGAATGCACGTGCAAAACAGAGAATTTAAAAACACAGGATTTCTGCCAATCTGGGTGTTTGATTCACAACAATTGGAAGATCACAGGATGCAAAAAAGCATGGTGAGATTAAGTCAAACCACAAGAAAATGTACGGTTATAATGCTATTATGCTACTATCTCTTAGTCTTGTGCTTGATGAATAGGAATATGAAAAGGAGGAGAAGTGGAAATTAGAATTCCTACGGTTTTTCTTTCAAGGAGACACTAAAGGAACAAATCCTACAGTTTTCCTTTGCTCCATTCCTTTGCACCAAATTCATGAAAAGTAGTACCATAGGAAACTTTCCAATTCCGATGTTTTTCATTCACTTTTCCTTCCAAGCACTGGCGATTCTAGTAGGCAGGCTTGAGCAAGGAAAATCCTACACTAAAAAATGTTTTTGTGCTACTTCTATTACTTTGGACCCAGGCCACTGCCATACTAGCTCAACTCCCAGGCCCAGCGACAAATGCACAGCTCAAACACGCAGAGATAAATAATGATGGCATTCAAGAGAGTCCATCACGGATAGCTAAGTTGCCTGGTACCTCACTGCTTGTCATATAGTAGGATAAAATAATCGTATTTCCCGTTACCACGAGTGCTCAGTGGACAATATATATAACATGTAGAGTAAAAAAGAGATGCAACAAGTGTACAACCTCTTTGGCGAAGCCATGTCGATCTCAGCGTGATTGGGTTGGCCGGTGAGGATGCTCCGGCTGACTTGGCTGTCGGAGGAGGGGAAGAAGATTTTAGGCGTCTGGAGATGGAGCCCGAGGTACTGCTCCGCTGTGAAGGAGGGTTTCATCGTTGGAGCAGTTCCCGTAAGTTGTACGACGCCGAGGCTGAAGCAGGACTAGAGAGACAACGAACAACGTTAACCTGAGTGGAATTCTAATAGCATCTCCAATACATGACGTAAAATACATAACCACAAAGTGCTAGATGTAAAATACATCAGCCGCTCATCTCTGAACTTAACTTTTGAAACTGAATTTAACTGTTGAAACTGAACTTAACTGTCGAAATTGAACTTAACTGTCGAAACTGAACGCACTAGCAAGGTGAGGCTACACGTCGGTCGACTGACTTTTTCATCTCTGGTCAGTCGATTTTGCAGCCGTTGGATACGAAATCTAGGGCCTGCGGTTCATCTTCAACCCCCACCCCCCTGAGCCGCCAGCCACCACCGGACAAACAGCAGCCCCCGCCGCCCATGGCCGGCGGTGCGCCGCCCCGCCCGCCCCGAAAACACTCCCCACCGCCGGTCCACCGCCGCCCCGACCATCCCTCTAGAGCCCCCCATGCCGAGCTTTTTCTCCGGCGATCCCCACGCCACCGCCCTGCCAACGCCCCGCCACCGCCGGCGACCACCGCCCCCATCCTGAACCCTA
>NC_057808.1:76451653-76468756 GCF_018294505.1 Triticum aestivum | reverse complement strand
ATTCAGTCGACCGAAGTGTAGCTAAATTGGAGCAGCATCGCAAGCAAGAGCAAGAGCGAGAGCAGCAGCGCGAGCAAGAGCAATAGCAAGAGCAGACCAAGCAGGGGACCGAGAGCAAGAGCAGAGCAGCAGCGTGAGCGAGAGCTAAAGCAGCAGCAGCTCCTACTGATGTGGACATCGCCGCCGAGGGAGCGACGCCGTGGAGGAAGTGGCCGGCGATGCCGATGTGGATGGAGCCGCGCCGTGTCGGCTCGGGGCCGAGCGCCAGCAGCACCGTGAGATCGAATCAAGAAGAAAATGCGGCGATTAGTGTACAACCTCTTTGGTGGCGCCGATTAGGCCGCAGCTTCATCCGAGGAAACGGTGATGATGATGCTCTTTCGGTGGTGCAGGTGAAGACGGCGGTTTGGGAATGGAGGTGGCGCGAAAGACGAGGGGAACGTCGGGGCAGCTCCTTGGAGGTGGAGGACGGGGTGGCTGAACCGGCAGGACGATGAGATCGACGACGGATCCTCATCCGGTACGGTGGATGAGGGACGTCGAGGTGTTGTTGTGGACGACATCGTCGAGGAAGAGGCTCCGGCTGGGTGGCGGAAGGAGCAGGGTGTGGATTTTCGTCGCGGTTTCGCGGCATCGGTGTACGAATGGGTGGGCGGATGGGATGGAAGTGGGGAACCATGGCTTAGAGACGCGCTTGTCCGAAATGTGGGGTAAGTTACGAAAGTACCCCCACCGATTTGAGGCGGTCCTTTCGATTCAGGGGTACCACGGGCATTTCGCGTATCGGGATTTCACAGGAGGTGGGAGTTTTCGCGCGCGTTGTAATTTCGGAATAGCAAGGCGCAGGTTGAGATGGAGGAAGTTGTCGGAGCACAACGAGACAAAGATATATCTTAAATATTTCGGGCTAACAAGGCGTGGGTTGTCGGAGCACGATAGACAGAGACGCTAGCTTGAATTTTCGGCATAACAAGGCGCGGCTTGAAATTTCGGAAGAACAAGCTTAGCGTGTACCCAAAAAAAAGACAATTTGCACCTCAACACGCACAACACACACACAAACACCATTTAGACTAGAGTAAGGTACACGTGCATTGCACGCATGAGATTTGGCAACCAAATTATGAATAAATACCACATTATAGCATGCAAGCTTTGAGTCATATATGCATGATGTAGATGTTCATTTAATTCTTATAGTTCATTTCATTCAAAATCATCTAGTTTTTATAAGAAAGCTAATCTATTTTAAGATTCATGGAATTGTGCGTCGTAAGACATAAAGTAAAAACAAATAATGGCAAATCATGTAGAAAAACATTTGGGCAATTCTGATACGGAAGATTCTAGAACAAATAAGAAGTGCTTGTGTTTTGATGTTTGTGCATTGTGCTTAAGTTCAACCATGGAGTCTTCTAGATTATACATGTGGCGAAATCTAGTGGAATCTAGATGATATCCAACGGCCAGTAGTGCTCAAATTTGCCATCTTTGGACTATCGGATTCGCCTCATCCAACGACCATCTTTCAAAGTTAAAGTTACCCGCACACAATATAAAAAATATATAATATAATATATATAGGGGTATAGATATAGATATGTGATGCGAAAGCCGCCCATCATCTCCAATTAGAATAGTGTGTCCATGCACGGATGCGACGTGGCCAAATGATGTCTACCATCGGTATCTCAAATTCAAATCAGTCTGACCTTGTTCAATGTGTATACATTATAACATGCTTGTTTCCAAACCACACCGCGCAGATCTCCGTTATATTCATGCATGCATGGGTTTCAAACATCAGGATCTCTTATTCAAATATTTGAATTCAACTTTACGTTGATTATGACCTCACCTATTCTTTTACACCCACACGGTTGTCTTCTCTTTATAATTGTACCACTAACTTTCTCTTGTGCATGCATGCACACACACTACCAGTCGGCATTATCCATCGCACGCATACAATCTTTTTCTTCAGGTCGGTCTCCCATGAAGGCACACACCCACACACATCCCCCTCTCCGTCATATCGGGCATTCTTTATCTCTCACGCGTGCAAGCGCAACGATCGATGTTCCTCTATGTATGTGTGTATATAGCTAGGTCTTTCATAGTTTTCCACACAAACCGATCAATCGATATATCCAGTGAGGTCTCACCCTCTTTCCCACGTCCACATCGATCAATCTATACCTCTCTATATAGGATTAACATATATAGCTAATACACCCACATTAATTATATATCCAACGTCCCCCTCTCATCATCCATGCCTTCCGCTTCATCTCTCAGACGCGTGCACAATGGCGAAGACAGGGGCAGTAAGGGCCCTGCCCCCCTCCCCCCTAACATCACTATGTATCGAGGCTAATATGAATGTGATCATTAGACAATTGCTGCTAAAAATGGTTTAAGTTCATGAATTGACCCTCCTCGTAAAGGATTAGCAATGCTTGGCCCCCTAGCTCATTTTTTTTCATGGCTCCGCCACTGCGCGCAACAGCGCACGTGTTCGCCCCCTCTCTCTAAATATCGATCTCGCACTTGTGCATTCCTTCATAGTCTCCCTCCACTCGGCCCCTCGCACCATCTTCTAGCCCCCCACCGGATTTTGCCACATGTACAATCTAGCAGACTCCATGGTTGAACTTAAGCATAATGCACAAACCTCAAAACAACAGTGGTTCTCTTTTGTTCTAGAATCTTCCGTATCATAACTGCCCAAACTTTTTTTCTAGTTGAATTGCCATTATTTGTTTTTACTTTATGCTTTACAACGCATACTTCCATGAATTATAGGAAACATCCCATCCACTCAAACCTCTTTGAAAGAATTCTGCGTTTTTTCTATGCACAATCAAATACTCGTACAATCCTGTAGGATTCAAGACGACATTCCACTGTAATCCCATGTTTTTCCTATTCCCGCGTTCTTAGCTTTTTTATAAAAACTAATTGATTTGAATGAGATGAACTATAACAATTAAACGAAGGGCTACATCAGGCATATATGACTCAGAGCTTACATGCTATAGTGTGGTATTTATTCATAATTTGGTTGCAAAATCTGATGCGTGCAATGCACGTGTACCTTACTAGTACTTCGAGTATGTGCAAAACACGTAAATTAGAATACCAATGGCACGCTACACAGTGTCTCTCTTACAGTTCATGAAGCCACGTGGCACATGTGGAGGCGTTGTCGCGACCTCCTTGCATGGATTGATCACAGTGACGTGCTGTTGGTTCCAAAAGAATGTACTCATCCTCCCTGAGCCATACTGGCGGTACATGCACGAAGCGAAGATGTGCACGCACGCCACGCACGCACTCATTCCCTCGCACGCACACGCGGGTACACGGGCGGACGCAATTTTGTACCAAGATCCACCCCATGTGATAATTTGACGCGTGTAAAGTTGTTCACTTCATTGATGGTCAATTAATACAGCGCATGCAAATTGAGTGGACGTGAGGGCGGAAGAAAGACATTATTACTCCACTGCGCGCATGCAAGTAGTTAAATCGTGGGTTGCTAGTAGTACTTCCATTGGTCTCCTTCGTATTTTGTGCCAATTTTTGACAGTAACATAATATTTACGCATTTGAGTAGTGTAGTACTTGAAATTTATGTTCCGCTAAACTCATCGGGAGCCGTTTCGGGCCTCGAAACCAAAACCATCAATTAATCTTTACCTTGTTCCCATCACATTCGAAAGCCTGCTCACACCTACTAGTACATACCAAACCTGAACGTGTTCCCACTATGCAGGTATTAGTACTAGTGCTAGTACTTAGGTATAAAAAGGGGAACAACCTAACCGAAAATTACTCTACCTTTCCTCCTCATAGGTGCTTCTTCTTCGTCCGTTATTGCCATGGCCGGTGAGCAGAGCTCTAGGTCGAGAACTACTCGTAACAAGGGAGCGGCAACCAAGGCTGCGGAAAAAAAAGAGGGCTCGCCGCCACGCAGAGACCTCGAAAGATCTCTCACGGGCAGGCGATGGCTCCCAGGAGCGCCCTAGCCGCGGAGGCGAACATGCCGAGCCGGCGGAGCTGAGTCGTTATCCCTTGACGGCATGCCCGATCAGCTCAATAAGCAGAAGGAGTTCATCCAAGGCTTGATGGAGTTGCTGAAGGAGAGCCTCGACGACATGCCCGCTGAGCTCAATCAGCGGGGGGGAGTTGACCGCTGGCTTGGTGATGCTACTGAAGAAGAGCATTGCCTCGGAGAAGAAGGCGACCGGCGAAATCCTGCGACTTCAGGAGGACAAGGCGAAGCTCTGCCATGAGATCGACCTGTTGAAGGAGAAGAACGCCGGCTGGAAGAAGCTGCATGAGAATAGTAGTTCCTCGATGAAGATGATGCAGGCCCTCGTCATGGAACAGAAGGAGGAGTTGGCGAAGCTCTGCATCGAGCACCCGGCTGCTGTCAAGGTACGTAATGCGGCCGTGGAACAGATGATGAAGGCTCGCGTCGAGAAATCCCGCGTCATGGACAGAATGAAGAAGATGGCGGAGGAGACGCGCTAGGAGATGGAGGTCGTGGAGGCGATGAAGAAGCAGTTACGACTCCGCAGCGAATTAGATCATTTGGGGTGATAATCTTCCTTCTTCTTTTGCTCCTGTGTTTCATCTTTGCTTCGGGTGTTTCGCCGCACGTGTCACGTTCTCTGCGAGGCATGAATAGAACAATGTTTTTTTAGGGAATGAATAGAACAATGCTAACAATGAGATGACTAGCAAATTAGATCATTTTTTATCGCCATATGGCACTGGGCTGCCGTGTTTCGTGCTCCTCCGTCGCAGTACTACTCCAGTGGAAAACTTGAGTATACCGCATGGTTCTTTGCTCCTCCTCGATCAGGTCGTCGGCGCATTTATACGAGCAGTCAAATCACAAGGCCCCGCCTTCCAGCAGTAATGAGCCGTCAAATCACAAAGGCCCTCGCCTCTCGTGAAACCGACCAAGCTAGACTGCCCCGCCCTCTAGCCTTTTAAAAAATGTATACTTTTGTATAGCAGTAGTATCGATGGATTGCGCCATGGAGCAAAACTTGAAATTAAAAAAAAGGTGGTACATATAGAGAGCGCTCGTCGCCAAATTATGCATATAGTACTATTAAAAAGGCTAGTCACAATAATGGTGTCCAGCACAACCCACCCCTCAAATAAAACTAAGAGGGTGCTTGGATACGTTTTAGTCCCATGACTAAAAGTAGTGGGACTAAAACATGCTAGCCTCACCCATGCTTGGATCCAAATACTAAAAAGGCTAAAATCAAGTTAATGAGCATTTATTATCCTCCAAACCCTCCAATCCAGAACTCGCGTGTGTTAAAGGAGAGGAGTTAAATGAGTAGAGAGAGGACTAATCCACATTTTAGTAGGGGTACCCCTGACTAAAAAAATTTAGTCTCAAGACTAGTTTTAGCCCCTCTTTAGTTAGGGGTGCTTGGAACTTTAGCCTCTTAAAGAGACTATTTCTAGTCAGACTAAAATAAGTCCCTTGGATCCAAGCACCCTCTAAGCATCCTGGAATTCTTTGACAAAACTAAGCACCCTGAAATTCTTTGACAACTAAACTGCTGGCTATATGATGTTGGCCATATATATTGTACGTATATAATGTGAAGAAACGAGTGGTAGTACTATACCAACTAAAAGATGAAATGTAAGAAATACTAGTATGTACGTACTGAAGAGTTAAAGTAACGAGAAGAAACATAACATAGTTCTGCTGGGGGCTCAGCACAACACACCCCTCAAATTAAATTAGAACCACCATGAGCAACGACACTGCCACCTTACTCGGAGTCCTCGTCCACGTCCTCGACTTCATCCTTGACCCTCTTCCTCTTGGCCGATACCTCTTTGCTTGAACCGCACACTTGGCTGTTGCTCTACATCCAACCCTTGTAGATATGGAAACAAAGGTAGCCATCCATTGCAGCGTAGTGGATGTGGTCTATATCTAGTACATTCCGCTGCCATGCATGACGATGAAACGTGTAATGAGGTTTCTCCAGTTTACGGTACGAAGGATGAACCATGGCTCCTGCCAGGGTCAACATTGAAGGATGACAAGAGGGCACCAGCCGATTCTTCTGGAGGTCGAAGGGGTTGCCTACAATGAGGCCTATCTGACCCAGGACTTCTTTGTCGTTCTTAAAGTCTACAGTAATGAATTTCACTGTTTTGTCCTTGAGGAAGTTCTTAAAATCCTGGCACTCAACGTCGGCATGGCATATGTGGTAGACCAAGCAAACGTTATGTACGCAAACCTAGATCATGGCGGGCTTCTTCCTCTCTTCGTCCTTTAGATCCTTCTCTCGTCCCAGGACTGTGGTGTACTCAACATCTAGCCCAGCGACCCACTCATCATCTGAGTTTTCGAACATGCGTCTGAAGCGAGAAAGACATCCCTTCACCGTCGCGGAAGAACGGGTGTAGATGACGTCGAACTCATCGCCAGTGATGGTTCTAACCTTGTACTCACCGCCGATCATGGAGATTTGGGACGCCATGGATTTGGGAGGAGGGTTAGGATTAGTGGAACTGTCGTACTGTGAATGAATGGGACGACTAGGAGCGAACCGCCGTAGTATTGAAGGATGTGCGGGGACGAGTAGGAGCGAACTGCCAGTGTGCGAACGGCAGGGTAGTGGCTTTCCATTCTCCCATGATACGGGCTTCCGAGAGCCCTTGGATCTGAGATCGAACGGTTGCATGGCGTGATTCTAGACCTATGGGTGAATATCCTATCCTGGAGGGTTATTCTGCAAATTTTCAGCAACTTAGCATGCGACCGTTTGATCTCAGATCCAAGGGCTGCCAGCAGCCCGTATCATGGTCGCGCCTACCACGACCATCGCGTCGCTCGCGCGGTCGCGCCCTTGGAGATTTAACACGGTGCGTTAGGCTATCTGATGTTGGCATGTCATACATAGTCATCACTTAGTCACTCATACTACAACAAGGTTGGCTATAAGGTTGGCTATAAGTGTATTTTTTTTACTCCTCTCTATCTCTTTCTTCGTACTCCCTCCGTCCCATAATATAAGAACATTTTTGACACTAGTGTAGTGCCAAAAACGTTCTTATATTATGGCACAGGGAGTACTAGTATTTATTGCATTTGCCAAGGAGTGACCTCTTCCAATAAAATGGTGTTGCTAAGTTTGCTTCATTTAATTAGCTATAGACTCAAAATTGTCTTTTCACCTAGGTACACGCGCTTAGCACCGTTTCTTCCTTGGGTCACCAAACTAGTCTCTCTCTTCTTGATTAACTTGCCACATCAGACTTTATGCCTATGTGGCAAGCTTAAGCACCTGTAGGAGCAAGTAAAAGTAAGTACAATAGTGCGCTTTACATGGAATTTTTGCATATGTGGAGGAAAGAGAGGCAAGGAAAAAGTGGAGAAGTGGGCTCTCATGCAAGAGCCAGCCTCTACTACATGGTGGAGCATTGGGAGAGGCCCCTGTATGGGGGTGGTCAGGAATCGGGAGACTCACGCCGGTCGTAGCACCGCAGTTAAAATGATAATGGCAAGTCAAATCACGGGGCCCCACTTGTCCAGCAGTAACTCGCTGTCAAATCACACAGCCCTACGTTTGCAGCAGCATACTCCCTCGTCTTCTCGCGTCTCTGTCGAACCGACTAGGCGGAACTGCCCCGCCTACCGCGCAAGAAAAGCCCAGCCCTTGACTTTTAAATAGTATACAGTATACTAATTTTGTATCCATGGATTGCGCCCGCGCCATGGAGCAAAGCGTCTAGAAAACGGCGGTACACATGTACAGAGTATATAGCATGCCCGTCACGTTCGCGTCGCACCCTAGACGGTCGGTCGGTCTGGCACGCTGCTCTCCGAATGGAACCTGCGTCATATTGCGTTTGCACACACATGTGGGACGGCAATTGAGAACCGACCATAGGCACACTCCCCGGCCCCGCAAGTCGGGTGACTTAATAGAAGAGGGAGACGAGCGATAGTACTAGAGAAGTGTTGTACTACGTTGGTGCCTGGACGATCCTTGCAAGACATGGAAGATCAGTTCGTCCATGCATGTGACCAGACTCCAGCAGACACGCCTGGATTGGCTATCGTCTACATATCGTGCAGGTTGTGTTGTACATGGCTGTAGTTGTGGTCAGAAATCTAAAAAAAGGTTTCTTGTCATTTGGCAAAATTAGGTGTCATGTGCTTCGGATCACTGCGAGGGTTAAACAGCAACAACTGAGTTGGGCTAGTCATTGGGGGCACATGCACGAACAGTGACTACTCGGCTGCCATCTAGGTCAAGCCGGCTATGTTAATTAGGACATCTATCGACGAACCCCTTCTCTACGAGTTTATCTTTAATTTGAGCTTTGTTCCTCGTCTAGTTTGTCCGTCGGGATTCATGTTGTCTCCTTTGGGCAGTGAGGTTATGATTTCTTGTCATGTGGCATTTTTTCATGTTATATGTTATAATCCGGCGCTTCAGATCAAAATGACGACAACTGCGCCTCCGGGCCACATGCATGAAGACTTCTCGACAGTCATTGACGAGGTCAAGCCGGCTCCGGTAGACAAAAGAAAACTAGTACTACTCCACTATATAGGCAGGAGCCTCCGCGCTTGCTTGCTAGTGTTGCTCTCTTCACACTGTCTCGGCCTCTCCAGATCTAAACACGACAGCGGTGGCCACACTCTCTCTCTCTCTGCTCAGCGCTGGTCACAGATCCAGCCGGATCCTCTCCGCTGGGGAAGGTGAGAAGGTGCAACGTTCACGCGGTTGTCCTTGGCGACGGCTCTTACCCACTGCTGGGCGCGTCCCGATCAGTCTGCCTTGCCGTTCTCTCCCAAGCACCGCTGGCGAGGGAGGGCCTCGGACCCCTTCTTCCTCGCTGCCGTAGTGTGGGCAGATCCGGCCTCTCGCCGCCCACCTAGCGACATCCCGGCGACCATCAGGTATAACTTCCTTCGAAACCGGCCTTGCTCTACTTCCCGAGCTCCTGACGTCGCTGCATTTGTATCTTTTACTATTTCTCAGGCCCCCTCGTAGATAGGATCAATCGGCTGTTCGAAAACCACCTAATTTTTTTATGTTTAAGAGGTAAAACTAGTTCATGCACTCGAATCTAGTACTACTTGGTTCAAACAAGGAAGAAAGGGGGTGGGGGTGGGGGAGGATTTGTTACCTGAATCTAGGACTTGGTCAAAAGAGGAAATAATGGGGGCGAAAAGTAGTAGAGACTGGCTATCCAACTGGTCTCTAGGTCTAATAGGGAAATAAAGGGAAACGCGGTACAAACTCTATATAAACCCGATCTATTGGTTGAAAAGGAAAGAAAGTGGGGACTGGGGGACAAGTCAACAGAGTAAGTCCAGCACTAGATTTGCTAGCCTCACACAGTATAAGGTGGCTATACCGAACAAAAATGGGACCAACCCAGATATCCTGTTCTGATGTTTGTTGCCCCGAGCCACTCTTATGTAATGCCACTGGTAAAATGTAGCAGTCGCACTGTTAAAAGTAAGGACATGTTAAACCAATGTTGTTTTCAATGTAATGCCTCCAGTAATATGAATCAATTGCACTTCTTTACATGTCCTGCTAAAATTTCCCATTAAGATAAGTTGGTTCTTTTTCGTTAGAAATGCAACTGTCCTGGTCCGCCTACTCTCCCGTGCCCAAAGTAATGTCGTATTTAACGGTTGTCATAGTTAATCCTAATGCCCACACACTAATATCTAGCAATGCCAGTGCTTTAGAAATTGCTACTGTCCTTGTAGGATTGCCATTCAGATAAGGAACATGCTTCTTTTCATTTGATGCATGTTTCATCACTTGTTAGTCACCCTCCTTTCCACCTTTTTTGTGCAAACAGAGATATACATTTCACGCTCGATCTTAGTTGGACTGCACAAATGATATCCAAATTATAGTTGAGCATTCCAGGAGCTTCACAACCAACCTTGATGTTGCTCAATTTTATTGCAACTAATGAAGAAGAAGCTCTGTGGGTTTCGTTTTCTGATGGAAATGGAACCGGGGCTGGAGCCCTTTTCTTAAAAAAAATTGAAGAAGAAGCTGCTAGCTCACGGAACATTGCTTCATTTTAGGTGAACTGCACCAAAAGGTCCCATGAATTGAATCATCCATGTTGGTGACTGAAAAAGCCAGCTTCAGCATCCCAGTCTAAGCACCCCCGGCCTCCATCCTTGCGACACACGGTACACCTCGTTTGCCACCTGCTCGACCCTAGTGTCACTGATAAAATGAAGTAATAATACAGTTAAAATAGAGTGAGTGTCATCTCTATCATTTCATTTCCAATGTAGATAAAGAAAGTGCTTCTCTTTGTTAATGTATGTTTCATCAACTAGTCCCATTGTTAATGTTTAAGCGTTTCTGCAAACTAGGGTGCTTAATTTTAGTTGATATGTACAAAAATAGAGATTTGAATGTCTCAAGGCGCCTCCTTGTACTACCGCTGTACACTGATGTTCATCACTGGCAGAAGGTGTATCTGGGAGACTTGGGACGATGTCCAGTATGAGGCATACCGTATGAGGCGTCGTAGGGCCCATCTCGCCCTCGCAGCATGGCATACTATGATACTATCGCAATATTTTCTTCTATTTATTTTGTGTGTTTCATCAACTAGTGCCATAATCACGCTTTTTCATTATCTATGCAAACAGGGTTATTCAGCTGCATTTTGGTGGAACTGCACAAATGTACGTATGGAACCGGCATATATGCAGAGTGCGAGGTGTGCCAAGTAAAAATTACCGACACCAACCATGCTGCATGCACGCATTGGAATCCACCACCACCAGTGGGTGTGTGGCGCTCTCTGTGGACGGATCTTTCTCGGCAGCAAATCATCTAACCAAATACTAGTAGCTTATATTGGCAGTTTTCTAGGGAGTACTCTTTTCTGAAAGAAGCACCAATCTATTTTTCTTTATTTGTACACTATGTCACAACTTTGACCCAAAGGTCCAGAGCTATTTTAGGGTGATTGGCGTAGTACTCGGAGACTGATTGTAAGCATGATTTTCATTAACTGTCACACTGATTGTAAGCATGAGCAGGTGAAAGATTAGGTTAGTGCGAAGCTTACCTTAAACCCTACCGCCGCCGTTGAAATGAGGCGAGCGTCGAGGGAACCGTGGAGAACGGCGGGGAAGCGACGTCGCGCCATCCGGCCTCCTCTTGTGGTGGGAGAACGAATACTCCTGTGGCTCTGGCTGGCTCTGCACCCTCACGAACGGCACACCATACTCGATCGATTCGTTATCCACTGGGTGCTCGACCTTTGACCTGTACGCCCACCACCTCCTCCTGACTGTCGCCTCGGGCGAATCTGTCTGCTCCACCGCCCAGAGGAGATACTCGATGAACTCAGAGGACTGCGGCGTGACTGCCGCCGAGGAGTACATGTACATCGCCGCCCTTATCGCCGCCGTCTCGCTCTTTCGCATACATTGCCACATGGCCCGCACCGTCCTCGAAATCTCCCACTCATTGTAAAACCAACTAAGGATCTCCTTCAACCTGGCTAACTTTGCCTGGTCGCCGCCGGCGATCTGCCTGATTCGCTGCTGCATCCTCTCCATAGATGTCCCTCTGAGTGGTCCGGTGCTAGCTTTGGAAGATGGGAGGAGAGACGGTGGTCTTGCAATAGAGAAGAGGGAGAGGCGAGACGGTGGTTTTGGAATGGAGATGATGGAGAGGAGAGGAGGTGGTTTTGCAATGGAGAAGATCGGAAGAGGGAGAGGCGAGACGGTGGTTTTGGAATGGAGATGATGGAGAGGAGAGCAGGTGGTTTTCCAATGGAGAAGATCAGAAGAGGGAGAGGCGAGATGGTGGTTTTGGAATGGAGATGATGGAGAGGAGAGGAGGTGGTTTTGCAATAGAGAAGAGGGAGAGGAGCGTGCGGCAGCGATTTAGGATTGGACGAGAGGGCCGGCGCGCTGTGACTGGATCAAAATCAATTTACCCTTCAATTAAGAAAGCGACCCCACATTAACAAGTCTCCCTTTTATTCTGGGTCATAATTGACCATGATTTTCGCACATAAAAGTATATGTTATACGTTGCAAAAATAATATAATTTGAAAGTAAATTCAAATACAAACCAAACGATACAATTTTTGGTGACATGCATTCACATTTTGCTTGTCAAATACAGTACGTGGTCAAACTTTGACCCAAAATACGCAAAACAACAAAAAAATACTTCCAAGACCAGCGCCGCTCTTCCGCTCTTCTCCACTTAAACCACCGCCGCTCCTCTCCTGTTCCAATCTAAATGCAGCGCCGCTCCTCTCCTCTTCCATTTCAAAACCACCGCCCCTCCTCTCCTGTTCGAGTCCAAAACCAGTGTCGCTCCTCTCCCGTTCTAATCCAAAACCAGCGCTGCTCCTCTCCTCTTCCATTCAAAAACCACCGCCGGCGAGTGAAGGTGCTGTGGAGAAGTAGATCGATGGAGGAGTACAACCGATACGTGACGATCGCAGACGGCGACCCTGTGAAGCTAGCTAGGATGTTGGAGATACAGTCTTGGTTTGACAACAAGGACCAACTAGCGGCGACGGCAACATCCATGGCCAAATATCTACAACAGAGCGAAAAGGCGGCGATACTCCCGGAGGGAGTCGCGCCGGAGTACATAGAGGTGCTCCTCTGGGCCATGGAGCAAACAGATTCACCGAATCCGATCGTGAGGGAGCGGTGGTGGGAGTATCGATCCCAGATGGAGCATCCACCAGAGATTGAAGGATCGAGCAATTACAGGGTGCCGTTTGTGAGGGTGTCCTGCCAGAGCGAGCCGGTGGAGTCTTCGTCGACCGAACCCAACTGCAAGAGGAGAAAAGTAGTTGGCCCGACGACGCTTCCCCGCCATCGTCTCCCTCGCCGTTCACATCGTCTCACGGGGCGGCTGTCTGCCGCCGAGGAATAGGAGGGGGCTGCCCCCCCAGCCCAATAGTCGGGCAGGTTGTGAATTGTCAGGAGGAGCTTAGGCTTGTCAGTATTTGCAGGTTGTGAATTGTGTTTTGTGTTGTGTATTTTGAGAGTACTTTCAGATATGAATGTCTTTTGAATTTCAGATTTGCAGTATTGAGCATATGAAGTATTTTATGAATTCTAGAGATCTATTTTTAGCACTTAAAAAAATGTAGTTTCATAGGAGTATAAAAGTGCAGACAATGTGATTCTCAGAGAAGAAACTGCAAGTTTCAGTTTCAGATAAGAAACTGCAAGTTCAGTTTCAGATAAGAAACTGCAACTTTCAGAGGCAGAGCATTTATATTAACACGGCCTTTTCAAATAGGGTTAACATCATGTTGGAAGTTTTATTCAAGGTCGAAAATGGAACTACCAGCCAGTTAACATCATGTTGATCAACATTCATGCATAGCACATCTTCATATGATGCACAGTCAAAATGCCCACACAATGTCGAGTGTGCGAAACACATAGAAAACGAGGGACGAAGTTTTGGCAAGTGTTGGACGTGGTTTTGGGCTGCCTCGTCTAGGCCTGCTCCCTCCTCTCCGCGGCCGGCTCTGCTGCCGCGCAGGCCTCACCGCCCCACCGTACTCCCATCGCTGGCCTAGCCATCCCTCTACTCACCCACACCTGCTGTTATTCTCCGGCGACGGCAGACGAACCAGTAAACCCTCGTACAGTCGTACTCCCCTCCGCGTGGGAAACAACTGCCGAGTCTTCCCTGCCTCCGTGTCATTCCCTTCCTAGGCCTCGCCGTCGTCCACCGCCCTGGTGCTCTCGGCGCGGCCTGGTCAATGTGGTCAACGATCGACATGCATCTGAAGTGGACTGTACGTGGAGAGGCCGACAGCTGGGTCCACGGCCGCACGCAAGGAAATGCCTCCTTATTACGCGCAAAATAATGATTCCTCCACCTGACATCAGGGACCCACCGAAAGGGCCTCTGTATTTCGCGAAAAAACGTTACCGCCGCTGACAGCTCGGACTCACCAGTTATATCTTCGCACGCAAGGAAGTGCCTCCTTATTACGCACAAAAAAATGAATACTCCCCCTGCTAGCTGGGACCCACCATGGTGGGAGGCTGACTTGTGGGCCTACTAAGTTGACTGGGATGGGGGCCTTTGTCAACTTTAGTCAATATGAACGATTCTAGCTCCAGTGACCGTACGATGTCCATCCAACGGCCGTAGTGCTTCTTCAACCTCTGGTCTTCTTGCTCCAGCCGCCCAAAGCAGCGCCGGTCGTGCCGCATGCTCCTGCCTCCCGTGGCTGGCTGTGCTGCCGCGAAGGCCTCACCGCCCCCTACTATTCCCACCGCTGGCCAGGCCCTGCGGCGGCGGCAGCCTCACACCGCAGCCGAACCAGTGAACCCTCGTACTCCTCTCCGCGTGGGCTTCCACTGCCGCGTCTTCCCCGGCTCCGCGTCGTCCCCTTCCTAGGCCTCGCCATCGTCCACCGCCGTGGTGCTCTCCGCGCGGCGTGGTCAACGTGGTCAAGGAACGACTTCCATCGGAAGAGAACTGTACGTGGAGAGGCTGACAGCTGGGTCCACGGCCACAGCGCAGTTTTTTTGTGATTTGCCAAGTAAGTCGCTTTGTCAGGCCTGTTGGGCTGCAAATCTTTCAAGACGAGGAGAGCTTTCATTCGGCTGGCCGAGAAAATGGCCCATCATAATGAGAAATGGGTTGTACATTTTTAAAACACATCAAACCGGCAATTAGTTTCAAATATGTTTTTTTTTTCATTTCGTGATTTTAAATTACATTAATTTTTATGCGTGGAGAATTTGTTGGATTTTATATTGATATACATTTATTTTTAAAATCACTTTGAATGTGAGTCAAAATTTCAGGATTAAAAACAGTTCCGACCACACCGAAATATGCAAAATTTCTTATAATTTTTTAACCGTGGCCACAATATGGGCTGTAATGCTAACAAAAAGAATACGGGCTCCAAAAAAACCTTAATAATTAGCAAATGGGCTGTAAATTATTAGAAATAATGGCAGATGGGCTGTATGCTGTTTTCCACAGGTTTGAGGCTTTCCTAAAAAAGGTTGACGCACAAGCAGTGACTGTTGGATGGCCATCCAACGGCCGTCGTGCTTCTTCAATCTCTGCTCTTCCTGCTCCAGCCGCTCAAACAAGCGCCGGCGGGACTACCTGCTCCCTCCTTCCCGCGGCCGGCTCTGCTGCCGCGCAGGCCTCACCGCCCCACCGTACTCCCATCGCTGGCCTAGCCATCCCTCTACTCACCCACACCTGTTGTTATTCTCCCGCGACGGTAGACGAACCAGTAAACCCTCGTACAGTCGTACTCCCCTCCGCATGGGAAACAACTGTCGAGTCTTCCCTGCCTCTGTGTCGTTCCCTTCCTAGGCCTCGCCGTCGTCCACAGCCCTGGTGCTCTCGGCGCGGCCTGGTCAACATGGTCAACGACGGACATGCATCTGAAGTGGACTCTACGTGGAAAGGCCGACAGCTGGGTCCACGGCCGCACGCAAGGAAATGCCTCCTTATTACGCGCAAAATAATGATTCCTCCACCTAACATCAGGGACCCACCGAAAGGGCCTCTGTATTTCACAAAAAAAACGTTACCGCCGCTGACAGCTCGGACCCACCAGCTATATCTTCGCACGCAAGGAAGTGCCTTCTTATTACGCACAAAAAAATGAATACTCCCCCTGCTAGCTGGGACCCACCATGGTGGGAGGCTGACTTGTGGGCCTACTAAGTTGACTGGGATGGGGGCCTTTGTCAACTTTAGTGAATATGAACGATTCTAGCTCCAGTGACCGTACGATGTCCATCCAACGGCCGTAGTGCTTCTTCAACCTCTGGTCTTCTTGCTCCAGCTGCCCAAAGCAGCGCCGGTCGTGCCGCATGCTCCTGCCTCCCGTGGCCGGCTGTGGTGCCGCGGAGGCCTCACCGCCCCCTACTATTCCCACTGCTGGCCAGGCCCTGCGGCGACGGCAGCCTCACACCGCAGCCGAACCAGTGAACCCTCATACTCCTCTCCGCGCGGGCTTCCACTGCCGCGTCTTCCCCGGCTCCCCGTCGTCCCCTTCCTAGGCCTCGCCGTCCTCCACCGCCCTGGTGCTCTTGGCGCAGCGTGGCCAACATGGTCAAGGAACGACTTCCATCAGACGTGGACTGTACGTGGAGAGGCTGGCAGCTAGGTCCACGGCCGCAGCAAGGAAGTGCCTCCTTATTACGCAGAAAATAATGATTCCTCCACCTGACAGCTGGGACCCACCGGACAGGCCACTGTATTTTGCGAAAAAATCGTTTCCCCCTGACTGCTGGGACCCACCAGCTACATCTTCGCACGCAAGGAAGTGCGTCCGGGCAAAAAAACGATTCGCCCCCCTGACTGCTGGGACCCACCAGCTACATCTTCGCAGGCAAGGAAGTGCCTGACAGTCGGGACCCACCTGGTCGAAGCGTACGTAGCGTTGTCATTCTGGTCGCGAACATGTACGTACATATATACTGGTGGATGTAGAGGCGCGCACGTGTCGTAGTAGAGGCACGTACGTGGCGTAGTAGAGGCGCGCACGTAGCATGTACACGTACGTACAGCGGCCAGGGTGCAAGAAAGAAAATACAGCCACGTATGTGTACATACGGGCGGGGTCTCGAACGCCTACTCGCGCATATGTACGGCCAGGGCTCGTGTACATGGCTGGGTAGGAATGGAGAAACAGCGTCGTCCTCGTGTTCATGGGGAGGCAACGGAATGCGTCGTGTTCATGGGGAGGCAACGGAATGCGTCGTGTTCATGGGGAGGCAACGGAATGCGTCGTGTTCATCGGGAGGCAACGGAACACGTGGGAGCCAACCGGCTGGGTCGGAACGGAATGCGTGGCCATGTTCATCGGGAGGGCTTGGATGGAACAGGCGATGGAAACGAAGCCTGGTGTACCGCACAACGGAGGAAACGGACCTCCTACGTTCGGAACGGGGTCCTG
Organism: Triticum aestivum; assembly: GCF_018294505.1. Taxonomy (NCBI): domain Eukaryota; kingdom Viridiplantae; phylum Streptophyta; class Magnoliopsida; order Poales; family Poaceae; genus Triticum; species Triticum aestivum. The sequence continues at coordinate 76,451,760 of NC_057808.1, read as the reverse complement.
TTGATCGGGAGGGGTCTGGCGTACCGCAAAACGGAGGAAACAGACCTCCTACGGTCGAAACGGGGGTCCTGTTGATCGGGAGGGGTGTGGCGTACCGCAAAACGGAC